>NC_069129.1:43165460-43195460 GCF_026914265.1 Mya arenaria
TTTTACTGCATAGCATTAAAGCACGTGGTTTGTGAATCGTATTACCAAAGACAAATATCATGGTCCTGACTGATGTGATAATACAATTGGTTGAACAAATTGAATTTTTCCTTTGGTCAATAGTGTTTTTGGAAAACGTTTAATTCAATAGGATCAGATTAGAGACTAAACTGATTAAGTACATGAATCCTCAGAAAAAGTCACTTTACTGGGTAATTATTCTTTATTGGCATTGGTTGAGAGGCTGTCAGGTGCACATCATCGAAAGGAATATTAACAGATTATTCCTGGATTACTCTAAGACGAAAATAAGCAACCTGTAATACAATTACCATCAGTAACGTTATTTCGTAATCATAACAATTTGGGCTTTTTGAATAAAAAAATAATATAAAACTTAAAATTGGTAATCACTCATTGCACGTGTATACTGCTACAACAAACACATGTATAATCTCTGATCAACAACGTCTCTACTCATAAAAGGTAACAGTTTTGCCCGAGACGGGGCCGGCCATGATCACGGGCGGAATCAGATCGGGTCCACAATGCATTGGGGTCCGGACGCCGGACAGAATAAATTTTACCTTACACATGGGGATAGGGACGATAGCACCTACTCAACCCAAATGCACACATACTGTGTGGACTGGACGCAAGATCATATCACCGTCTCTGTTGATGGACACCAAGTCATGACGACTGGAGGAAACTTCTGGCAAAAAGGTGGCTTTAGTGGCGGCAACATCTGGTCCAGTGGCAGCAATATGGCCCCTTTCGACCAGCCGGTGAGTTCAAACTGTCAGTTTATATATTTATAATGATAACGTCAAACTCATTAATAAAGAGTATATGCTTTTCATTTATTGAAAATTTTCTGAACGTTCTATAAATACCGTGCGGATAAGTCGCATTGCTATTCACTTACACTGCATGCCAGTTATTGAACGTTGTCCTTGACAACATGGTACAAAAAACGTTACGTTATCAGCGATCTTCCTTATTGAAATACTACACTCCAATTCTCGAAACTTCTTAAGATTAACAGGTTTAAGTAGCATATTTCAATAAGCTGTTTTACATACTTAAATTTGATAAATGAAAAATGATTTATTGTAAATATTATATATATTATTATTACTTAAAGTCTGAAAAGTCTTATAAAAGTAAATATAATACAAACAATAGGAAAACAAAAATAGTGAGCTTAGCTCAATCCTGTTTAAATCTGCATTCTCACAGATTGAATGTTTTGACAACTTTTTTGTTATTTATTGTCTTGGAACGAGCCGATTTATGCGAGAATGCATGGAAACCAGTTATATAAGACTGCTGACAAAAAATTAGATCGCAGATTTTTATATTTAAGTTAAAAAAAATGATGTTTTATGCATTTTTCTTAAACCGTTCGTAACGGTTTAAGCCATAAAACATTAATTTTCGAACGGAAATATGAAAAACTGCGATCTGATTGATCTTTTGTCAGCCATCTTTTATCATACCTGGTTTGCAGGTATTTACGCAAAAATTTGCTCTTTCCAAGACAAGAAATAAAAAAAGTTGTAAAAGCGGTATATCTGTGAGAGTGCAGTTTTAAGAGACTTAAGAAGTTTTGAGAAATTGGGGCCAGTTTTATAATCTTTATATCTCGGGATTAGAGAGTGTATTTAAGGAATGAAATGCGGGATTGATGTCATTATCGGGGGTATGAACGTATTTGGGCTGGTTAAAGTACGCGTGGAGTCCGATTCACTTTTAACCGTAATATTAAACACATATGACAACAAAACATTTACCATATTATAAATATACACTTTCTTACATGTTGATTTAAGTTTTTCGGTGCCTGCTCACACAATGCAAACAAAAACAAGATAAACAATTTTTAATATGATTCGCGATCCGAACATATCCAATTTGTAAGATGTTGGGTTCATCGGCTGTTAATTGTAATTGTCGAAAGGCAGTTCATTTAAGGTATGGGAGTTGAGGTGTAAATATTACTAGTATAATTAAAATGGTCATTGGAATAGAAAAAAATGATTTCATACAAATGATATGTTTTAAACTTCGAACATAAAATTTACACCCGATTTTTGAAATATAGATAAATGAAACATTGCACAAACGTTTTGCTTGAATTTTCTTTTTTTCAATTATTGTCTCATAACGCAAAATTCTGTGTTTCATACGGGTCTGTCTGATATTTATAACAACAATAATAATATTTGTTTTCAGTTCTACCTTATACTAAATGTGGCCATCGGTGGCACGAACGGGTTCTTCCCCGACAACTGGTCGTATAACACTCCGAAACCCTGGAACAACAACTCCCCGGCGGAGGGGGCAGACTTCTGGAACGCACGTCACAACTGGCAGCCGTCATGGCAAGGCGACAACGTTGCCATGGAAATCGATTATATAGAGATGAATCAATACTAATATAGGTAAATGTTATACAAAGGAAGTAATAAAGGACGTATCTCAGACTTATGTACAGTAAAAACCCTTTATGCGACCACCCCGATTTCACGACCAACCCGCTAATGAGACCGATTTTTTTCAGACCCGATCTTTTTCCTCTATAATTCAATGGTCTCAATAATGCTGGCTTACGCAAATATCTGATGCTCACTTCTTGAAATTCAGTCGAACCCCGATGGCTCGAACTCACAAGGACCGGTTAAAATACTTCGAGCCTCGGAATATATGAGCCTAGCGGGAGTTCTTACCTACAGTAGAAAGAAATCGGTCCATAACATCAAGTTCGAGCAAATGAGGAATTCGAGCGAAACGAGTTCGAACCACTGGGGTTCGACTTTATAAGCGCTGAATGATAATTTTGATGTTACTATAACGATTATTTTTTCAATCCTTTAAAGCTGCGCTCTCACAGATTGACCATTTTTACCTTTTTTTATTTTTTTGTCTTGAAAAGAGCAATTTTTTGCATAAATATCTGCAAACCAATGATATAAGGTTGCTGACAAAAAAATCTGATCGTAGATTATCATATTTCCGTTCGAAAATTAATATTTTATGGCTTAAACTTACGGTTTCAAGAAAAATGCTTAAAACATCATTTTTTTTTACTTAAATATAAAACTCTGCGATCTGATCGTTGGTCGGCAGTCTTATATAACTGGAAACCAAAAAATAAAAAAAGTTGTCAAAACGCTAAATCTGTGAGAGTGCAGCTTTAAAAAGAAACATGATCGGCATTGTAACTCATTTTACAACATATAATTATCGGGGTAAAATTGACTGACAATAGTTTCGTTTTAAGAATTTTGCCAGAAAGCATTATGATAAAAAAAATGCTGCCTGCTGTGAGACTCGAACTATCGACGTCTTTTTTTGTAGTTAAGATTGTCGCCAGTAGAAAAGTTTGGTTAAGGGCCTTCCACAGCGCAAACGTCGTTTAACGGACCAAAATTAAATATGTTTACATTTTATTTGTTTTTAGCTTTGGAGTTCAATATTTAGCAAGCATTATTTATATATCCGCTGCAAAATGTGTAGCTGTAATTAGGAGTTGAGCAAATTTAAAAAAAAGAGGATTTTATCAGATTTCCACTCAAAAAGCATTTGCATATTTCCGGAAATGTCTTGGTACAAAATGAGTATGTTTTGGGGTCAAAATTGTCAGTACTATCAATCAACAATCATTTTTGTCTTGATGTTTGCAGCTATTTTAGGAAAGATATTTGCATTTTTTTTTGTAACCAGGAAATGAATTTAATTCACTATTTTTTATTATTTTATTGAAAATCTTTCTGATTTGAAAAGAACCCACAAGAAATTGTTGATGAGGTAGTCTTGGGCATTTTGACACACACACAAAAAACAAAGTTACATTGTCGACAGACTTTCCGAAAAAAAATGTGAATGCTTTTTTTATCCAGAATCTGATAAAATCTTATATTATAAAAAACACTTTACTTCCCCAAAAAAACGTCACAAATAATATACGCTTTACTCCCGAAAAATACCATTCCTCAAAACAAAATAAACATGAACTTTTCAAATCTTTTAAGGGCCTTCCCAACCCTCTTTCGCACTGTGGAAGGCCTTTAAAGATTTAAGATCCAAAGCGTTTGTACGTCTGAAATGAGTTTGCAATCCCAGCTTTATATCGGATAAATTTAACCACATCGCGGTTACCGACAAATTATAAGCAGCTCTCTGATTGGCTGACTGAAAGGTCGCCGGAAGATGAGTTCCTTTGCGTAAACCTCAGGTCTAATGACGAAATGTATATTCAGGATATGATCGTTATTAAATTGAGAATTGTCTCGCATATATCCGATGAAAACTTGTCAATTTGAATGCATTTAATGTACAGCTAATATCATTAAAGACTAGAAAGCGTACACAAATCGATAGGACATCGAACGTCAGAAGGTTTCCGATACAAACGTGTAAAGGGCATTTAACTGCGTCGCTGCTAAACTCTGACTTTGTTGGAAATTCCGTTGTCATAAAGGACAGCTACACTGAGTATACAGTTGCTTGTTATAGCGCAGAGAAAAAGTATCATAAATGTAAATGACCAGGAGGGTCACTGCTGTCCCTGTAAAACACAGGGACATCTCCTCTAAAACTACTTGTCCAAATTCAATGAAACTTTACTGGAGGCTTCCTTAGGTAACTTTCTACGAAAATACAACAAAGGGTCACGATTTATCAACAACAGCAACAATAGCAACAACAACAAAATGGTAAGTATGTATTTCTTCATAATACACAATTATGTATTACAATAAGTATGTCACTAGGTCAAAGGTTAAAACAGACCTTGTTAGAACTTTCTACCCAAGCCTTGTTAGCGTGATTGAATCTACGAAAACATGGTCAAGAATTACTGGTCATGCCAGGTCGAATGCTCCTCTTTAATCCCTGTGAAACTTTGTCAGAATTATGTGTCTATGTAATTAAGGTCACGCACTTAATTGGAATAATGCAAGTTTACTCTTTGATTAGTATGCAATCAGGTCAATATAACAAGTTTGGTCAAGATCGGTAATGAATAATTGTATGTCCATAGTATGACCCATTCAGGCGCGTAGCTGCCTATACGCTAGCACGCGGCTGAATCCACATGATTCTGCCAAAAAATAAAACAAAAATCAGCCAAAGTTGACTACATGATCCTATTTAAAACTGTCCATTTTCCAGTACTAAATAAAGCACCTCACAACGCCCGGAATGCGCCATATTGCACAATTGTTTTCAATATTTTCGGAGGGGGCATGCCCCCATATCCCCATATCCCCCTAGCACAATTATGAATCCACATAATTAGAGGATTAGCTACGTCCCTGCCATTTAAAACACACATCTTGGTTTAGATATTACTCATGTAAGCGATATAGGACCTTTATGAAACTTCTGTTACTTCATTTAAGTGTTAAGCAACATTGGTTGACGCGATTAAAAGGCTAAGCCTGGTGATGTTAGATTGCCTTATCATGCTTAATAAATCAGCACTCAAGCAGCATTTCTTTCTTTACTTTAATAGTGTAAAGTCAACTATTTAATTGGTAATACTAGGCCACCGACCCAAACAACGTGGCATTCCGTCTCCGTGGCCTAGTGGTTAAGGCGTCCACCTACGGAGCAGAAGGTCGTGGGTTCGATCCCGGGCCGCGTCATACCGAAAGACGTTAAAAGTTGGTACAAGTAGCTCTCTTGCCTGGCGCTCGGCATTTATAGGGTAGTGCTTGGGAAAGTGGTGCACTCAGTACTGGTTCAACCCAGGAAAGTTGTATCCCTTATATCGGTGCTTTACACCGAGCACGTTAAAGAACCAAGAGGTTTCTTCGCAAAGAGCTAGGGTATCGCACCCGGATCTTTTGTATCTCACTCTGTTTCTTCAAGTCTTCAAATGATTTGACTGCGAATGCTGTCACTTCTATCTCATATCACTTATGGCATTTAAACACAATTTAAGTCACGGCGGGGTCAAGCCATAATGCAACATAGGTTGACGCGATTAACCTGGTTGTCCGGTTAGCGCAGTGGTTAGCGCACTCGCTTCTCACCTAGGCGACCCGGGTTCGATTCCCGGCTCGGGCGCATGTGAGTTTGGTTAGTGGTCACCAAGCCGGACAAGTGGGTTTTCTCCTGGTTCTCCGGTTTCCCCCACATTACAAGACCACACTCCCGCATAAAATCGTGCCAACGAGAGTGATTAATATAATGTTGTAATAACTTGTTGTACAATCGTTGTAAAATAAATATGTTTAAACTAAGCCATAATGCAGCCAATTGGACCTTGATAAACTCACATAAACAAACAAACAACAGCTTAAAGGGGCACAACATAGATTGGTGCAATTTTTTTTAAATTTCAATGCAGTATCATGCTAAAGTAATTTGACTTTTATAATCAAAACAAAAAGCATATGCTTTCTTTAGCGCTTTTTTAATTAAGAAATTTGTGACCACTTAGCTATTTAATGTTTAATAAAAGAAGGTATATTCATAACTTAATTTGCGTAATGTTTCGTAATGGCTTAATATCAGACCTTGAGAAGTATATAAGTAAAGAGGGCATTTAAATCTATGCTACTAGAGTACCAGTTGATTTAATGATATTTTATTGCATATAATCAAGTTTACATTTAACACATTCGAATGTATTTTTTTCAACATTTATATATATAAAAGGGTTGGTCCACAAGTTTTTACAACGTTAGAAATCGTCCCTCCCCTTTGTCAGAATAATCACTAACAAAATAATATTAGTCAATAAATGATCAATTTGCTATAAACTGGTACATTAAAAAAATCTGGAGTAAACTAATGGTATTAAAATAAGTTTTTTTTAATCAAGATACGACGTATTTAAAATGCATGTATAAAACCACGAAAAAAGGAAAATAGTAGAAGAACAAAAGTTTGTCGCAGTTGTCCCCTCTTTTAAATTCACACTTGTACGACAGCTATTTCGAAAATAGTTTGATATTCTTTATATATTTTTGAACTTATTTAAAGATGAACTTATTGTGTCATTAAACGACTGATGAAGCCAAACAATAGTTTGTCGACATTAAGTGGATGGAAGGCACGTGTTCCCATAAATATTTGTATTCGTTCTGTTATATATCCAGTGTATGTATACCACGTGATAAATTACGTCATATATGCTACGTCGGAAGGCAACATTTTGCTTAAAATAAAGATTTAAAACAAAGATAAGTTTTCTTTTACTACACCATTTTAAATGAAACAAAGGGCAGTCTATGCCGCTTAAAGAGCACCGCCTTCGTTATATTACCGGAGTTTGGTAAGGTGATTAGTTTCATCAAATACGCCGTTTTGTGAAAAGATTTGTCGAAGTGTTTCAGAAACTTAACTCTCAATCAAACTTTGGTGAAAGACCAAAGGCGGTGCTCCGTAAGCAGCGTAGGCTGCGCTACGTTTCATTTAAAATGGTGAAGAAATAGTTATCCTAGTTCAAAGTCTCCAATATTGCCTTCCGACGTAGCATTTATGTCGCAATCTGTCACGTGGTTTACACACACTGATATCTGTTGCACTGGAATAACAATTGTTAGGCGTCTTTAATATCGGCTCGACACATTAATAGTTTTGCATTAAATGATTGTAATGGAGGTCAGCGTTAAGGTTGCTATAATTTAGGATTTAGTAGTAATTTAAATCTAAGATACCAAAGCCTGGAGCTTTTAATCAACAAATGTTGATATAATGCAATGCTCATAGCATATAAACATTCAACACAATGAATAGAGAAAGTACAGATTTCTTGATATTTGCTTAAATATCGTATTTGAAGACCACAATTTTCATTAGTGTCAACAACGCGTATGGTTGTAATCACTTATTTACAGCTTTGTTGTTGCGTGATTGGTTGATTGACACTATCACGTGATGTTATCCATGTATTGTTAAGAGGTAAACTACCTACTACATTTGTTAAATTTCCAGTGGCCTTTAGGTTTATGCGTCCATTGTTTATTTTTTCTTCACTTTTCCGGCGTTGGCTCGCGCCCCACTAAAACCAATTTTTTTTTTTACGTTGTTTACACTTAAATAATAATGAACAATATTTCCACTTACATATTGAGCAATGCAGTGTGTTCTAACCACTTACTTGTCACGTGTTTTGATTGTCGAATGTTGTTGTTCACATCGAAAGGGTTAATCGAAAACTTCTAGGAGACAGTGTATTTAAGTATACTGGGGACCTTTTAATGTTCAGGGCGGTTCCAGGATTTAACGTGAGAGGGGGCGTAACTTACGGGCGTTATATTTTGACTTGCGCCCTTGCCTTTGAACCGATTTGGTTTAAATTGTATGCCGGGAGCTTTGGGGTGTTCCCCATAAAACATTTAAACAATTTCTTGTCCGAAATGGTGCATTTTCGACGTATTTAATCACCTTTCTTCTCCTGAATTAAAATAAAAGTAAACCTGGACGATTTTTTTTTTGGGGGGGGGGGCACCGAGTGCTCCCCCTCCCTGGAGCCGCTAGTGTTGTTTAAATCTTTGTTTTTGTTTTCGTCCTCATATATGCTCCAGAATGCAATAAGCGTAAAGTATTAATATGCGACATTAATTTTTCTTAGGTGAATCATATTAATCGGCTTTGTAACGGCTTGAAATAATCTGCAGTCATTGGCACTTGACGAATAAAAAGACGCAGTTTCTTAAACAAAAAAAAATGCGGTTAGGAATTCGCAACGGGCGACAGGGGGAATTTATTTTTTTACTTCAATGGATGCAAATATGATTTGATCGAGTTTTGATATTTACTAGAATATGTTGTACAGCATTGAATTGAACGATCAAGTTGCGTTAAGGTTTCGATATTGAGTGTTTAAAAACTGATTTCGTTTTGGTGATTTTAAAAGCAAAATGGAACGTTAAAGATACTTTATAATTACTGAAAAGCCGTTATTTATCAGTGGAGTTTATAACCTCGTTACTTTAAGAAAGGAGTCCTGCTTTATTTGCATTAAAAGTAGTGCAAATCAGGATATTACAACAATGGAAAAAATGTTGTCAATCACGTGGGTGTTGATAAGCCTCCTCTGGCTGGATGAAGTAAGCGCCAAACCGACAGTCCTCCAGATGACCCAGAAATTAAACCGGAAAGTGAATGGATTGGAGAAAGCAGTAGCGAACATTGAGAAAATGGCGAGTGCAATTTGCGTTATACTCTATATGAAAAAACAATCAAACTTGTATTTACAGTCGAACACCGTTGGCTTGAGCTTATAGGGATTGGCGCAAAATACCTCGAGACTCGGTAAATTAGAGAAAAGCGGGAATGCTTATGGCCCAGTTACACAGAAGGTCGGTCCCCAATCGGTCATTTTACTCGCTGTTTTGATCGGTTGTCATGCGTGATTTTAGTTCTGGTTTTCTGTGTAACTGGCTATCGGCGATGGACAACTGTTCAATCGATTAAAAAAACATTTCATGTGTTGCTGGTAGGTGGCCAAAAGTTACTCAAACGGGGTTGGATCGGTGATAAGGATGTTTTCATCGATAAAAATGCTAAAATACTATCGGTTTTTATCGTTTGTAAATCGGAGCTAATCGGAGCTAAATCGGGCGTACCGCTGAATAATCGGTGTTTGATAGCTAGTCATCAGTGGTTAAACACTTTCCATCTGATATAGCCGGTGATTCACATGTGGTCATCTTTGTCCGATCGGCGATATCGGTAATTAATAGCTTGCATATCTCTTGATATAGGTTGCTGTCGGTTCTTTTATTAAAACAACATGTTTAAGTGATGAGAACCGATGATTTATTTGCAGTTGAGTACTTGACCGAATAACATCATGGAGAATGGCAGAGCCATCCAGCAATTCGTGTCATATTGCAGCAGCAGGCAATTCTCAATGTCAGATATGCTATTCAACTCGTTCAGCAGCCCATAGCTGTTCATAGACGCCGCCGAAGAAGACAAAGGAGATGGTGGACCAGGCCCTGGTTAACCCAGGAGAGAAGGCTTCAATTTGGACAGTATAGCACCATTATTGCAGAGTTGCGGGAAGGGGACACCAACTCCTTCAAGAACTATATGAGGATGACACCGGAAATGTTCGACGAGCTTCTGCAACGCCTCGCGCCCAGACTTCAGAAGTCGGACACCCACTGGAGAAAAGCCCTAGATCCCGGATTGAAGCTGGCGGTAACACTACGGCACCTAGCAGCAGGGGATTCCTACCCTTCCCTCTCTTATGATTTTAGGGTGGCTAGTTCAACAATTTCCCTCTTTATCCCAGAAGTCTGCGAGGCCATAGTACAATCATATAGCGAAGATGTCATCCCTATCCCCAATACACCTGAAGAATGGAGGCCAATAGCTGAAGAGTTTGAAAGGAGGTGGAATGTCCCTCATGCATGTGGAGCTCTTGATGGCAAACACATTGCTCTGAGGAAGCCCCGCAGATCCGGCTCTGAATACTACAACTATAAAGGATTTTTCTCAATTGTGCTCATGGCTCTTGGTGATGCCAACTACAGGTTTCTGTGGATAGACGTCGGAGGTCATGGGCACATGTCAGATGCCCAGATATATAACAATTCAGAGCTCAGTGAGATGCTAGAAGATGGAACCATTGGCTTACCACCTCCAGAACCTCTTCCAAATGATGATATGCCTTACTTCATTCTTGGTGACGATGCTTTTGGGTTAAGGACCTATTTGATGAAGCCCTTTGGAAGACGCGGCCTGGAAAGGGAGAAGCTCATAACCAATTACCGGCTATCTAGAGGAAGAAGAGTGGTCGAAAATGCATTTGGCATCCTGGCGGCCAGATTCAGAGTGCTTCTCACAACTATGCAGCAAACACCGGAAATTGCTGCAACCATAGTTGAATTGTGTGTGTGCTTGCACAATCTAATGAGGATTAGGTATCCCGGCCTACAACAAGCTCAACTGGACCAAGAGGATGACCAGCATAACCTTGTTCCTGGAGCCTGGAGAACGAATGAGATGCTGACTGCAATCCAGCAAGTAAGGGGCCATAATCGTGACGCAACCGACGCCAAACAGCAGAGGGAGTACTTATCCAAGTACTTTAATAGTGCAGCCGGGTCTGTGCCTTGGCAAGACAGAATGGTAAACTAGCCACAAGATAGTTTATAGTGAGATGACAGGACAGAAACAATATTCATACCTGAAATGACATTTGATTGTAGAGATCTTTTATCATATTGTACTGTTTTGTTTGTAAGTTAACAGCTGAAACTGTTTTGTTTGCAAGTTAACAGCTGAAACTGTTTTGTGCTACTTGATTTTAATAATAAAAACACAATTTGCCATTTACGTTGTTCATAGATTGTTATATCATTTAACCTGAGCTACACTTATTTAATTAAGGAATGAAGATAAAAACTTTACGTTTTCATAGAGGTATGAAAAAAAAAACTGATCACATACTATGAAACCGCAAAGCGGCTTCTTAGAATATGTGATTAGGGTGTTTTTCATACCTCGATGAAAACTAAAAAAAAATCCCTCCATTTTTTATAATTTAGCATTAATTATAGTGAATAATAAAACAATATGGTATGTTACAACGTTATTTGCAAGTCACGTTTTTCCAGCAGAACAACGTTGACGTCATCGCGCGTGCATTAATTTTGTTATGAGGTTATAAAAAAACATTCTCGATCAACACAGACAACCAATAGTGGTGAATACAAATACCTAAATTTTACAATTGTGTTATTAATTTGTGATTAATTGGGGAACTATTATAAAAACCAGGGGCCAAATAAACAGATAAAAATATACTCTCTGTACCTCAGTTTAATTGAAACAAATATATTGTTACGTGAAAAGCAAATTAAACAGTTTTCCATAAATGCAGTTACACCACCAATTACACAAACAGTCGTTCAAACATAAAAAGTACAACAAACAAAACTGCACTTCTTGTGGACTTCCTGTCCTCATGTTGTCATTCGTCTAAAGGTCTTCCGAGCCCTCCTCAGGCTGTGAGGAGACAGGGATACCAGCTGTCACCATGCTAGCTGTGAAAATGTCCTCAGGCAAGGTTTGTCGGGGAGCTGACTGTTCCTGTGACTGTGATTGTCCCTGGAGGTAACCTGGGTGTGTTTGGCGAATATAATCGCACCCCATAGAACCCCACACGCCTACCACCATTAGCTGCTGACTACAACGGACAAGAGCCTGGATACCCTCATCAGGCGCTGTATCGACTACATTGGCTCTCTTGGGGTCACGCACAAGTGGAGGTCGCGTGCATGTGGCAGGGTCTGAAGACGCAGAGATAGGAGGAGTACTATTTGGTCGCTCTAACGAAGCATCAGCTGCAGAGACGTCCTCTTCGGCTTCTTGTGTGGGGACAACTCGGTTAGTCTGGCCCTCGTCATCAAGGTCAGGAAGTTGGACGTGAAGTCTGGCTGCTCTTTTCTGCTTAATCTGTAAAACATTAAATACAATACTTTTTAGTGTTATGTACATTTAAAAACAGGGGACCGGTGTGGCGCCCAGTGGTATGGTATCCGACTCTCAATCCCTTGGTCTCTCACCCATGTGGGTTTGAGCCTCGCAAGGGGTGAACATCTTTATGTGAGAAAGCCTTCCGGCTGACTTGCGGTAGGTCAGTGTTTTCACCAAGTTGTTTGTCTGTGCAACTCAGACGAGATTCTGGAGTCTTCCTCCACTTGTTATTAGCCGAGCGTCGCGCAATGACTGAAATACTGTCGAAGTTACGTAAAACCCAACACAAACAAAACAAAAGAGCAAACGTTTAAAAACAATGTTGGAAACTGAAAACAAATGTGAAATAAAACAAAATGTACACGTTAAAATAATGTTTATATTTTATATTTAATAACTTTAACTGAAAACAAATTGTTTCACTTACGCTGCAAACAGTTCGGGATTTCACTGCACCTATGTGCGGAAGCAGAAACTGGAAACGTTCCCACAGTCTCCTGGCCTTGTCAGTGACTCCTTCTACTTCAAAACCACTCCCAGATGGAGTGACCTTCTTGTTCTTGATTTCACTCAGCTTGGACCTTGTGGACTGATACCACTGTTTGATATCCTTGGCATCACGGCCTATAAGTTCGCTCAGCTCCTCCCACTTCCTCTCCCTGGATTGTGTATCCCTCCATTGGTCTCTGTGTTTGTCGTACAGGAAGTCATTGGCTAACAAGAACTCACGAATCTTGTCCTGATCTTCCTCGGAGATGATACTGAAAGTACACAACAAACAAAACAAAGCATTTGAAAATAATTACATAGGATGAGAACACATGCATTTTCCGTCATATCTCAACACGGGCTCGACATAATTTTTTAAATGGAATGATTAAGCAAATCACGAGCTTAACATGAATGAAAAAATGGTAGGAGTTGACATATTTTTTTAAAATTTATTTAAAATTAATTGCAATGAATCAGTTTTATATTTTTAAATTAATTAGATATTGCTGAAGTGCATGTAATGCTACTAACACTATGCGATTTCTGGGCTTCTTGGTCTTTGACTTGGGTTTGGTGTTCTGAGTGACGTCTTCCTGTGTCTCTCCACCATCCGTACTGTCATGAACATCAGAGGCATCGTCATGAACAGAATCACAGGATTCTTTGCCGACTACTGTAGAATCATTCCCACTCATCATAGGAGAGACGTTACTAGGTTCAAGAACATCCACTGAGCAGTTCTCTGGGGAATGCTGCTGCTTGGATCCGCCACTACCGCTTCCGTCTTTAGCACCAACTGTACCACTGGCACCGTGGCAACAAGCACTTCCCCTGACGATGGATCTTTTTGTGATCTGTGGGACCTCATCAGAGGCAGTCATGGGGGTCTTGCATTTGTCGGATTTCTTAAATTTCTTTTTTGCAGGCATTGTCAGAGAAGTTAAGTCCAATGTGGCGCGGATTAAACTACTGCAGAAACTGGAGCAAAACTACTGGCGACGGCCTATATAATACCGAGCAACACCCGACATCACCAATCGAACGCCGTTCTGTCTCCGACTAGCCACCGATTAGTCACTCACAAAATCTGACTGGTCACCGATCAAAAGCGTCTGGCAACCGATCAACAGCCGATGAGTACGTATAAATACCGATTGGCCATTTACAAATTAAACCCACCGATGACACGATGGCGGCAATCGATCGATCACAGATTGAATCCCTATTAACCACCGATCAAAACCGACGAAATCCCGCATTTTGATTTTCATCTTTATTCTATCGGTGGTAAGTATTAGTTGATCGGTTGCCTATCGGTGGCTCATCGGTGATATCGGTTGTAGACAGGTTGTCAATCGGTAATTTGTAAACTAATTTCACCGATCGAGAATTTTAAACATGTTTAAAAATCCCAATCGGTTATTTTTCACCGATATAACTTATCTTTTCCCAATAGCAGTTGATAGGTGGAAAACAGGTGACCAATAGGTGATATCAATGTTAAATACGTTGTCATCGGTTCACTTCTAAAAAAACCCCGATCAATCACCGATGGCTGTGTGTAACTGGGGTGTTACATTCAGTGTAATGAAATCTGTCCTTTACATGCAATTCGAGGTAACGAGGTATTCGAGCCGACGGGGCTCGACAGAATATTTAATGAACAATCAGTTCATTTATATAAAGAACATAATTCGGACTTCAAAGTGTTGGGTGAGGTGCCATATTTATTTGTATATTTCGGATGTATCGAATGCTCGTTGACTCGAAGTATATCTTGAGGTCCCGAAGATTTCGAAGTAACTGCTTTCGACTGTAAATCTTTAATTTTAAATCTATTTAAATTAAAACACACACCTCTGATCTAATTTATCAACATTTCAAAATAAATAGTATTAGTCACAATTGTTATAACCACGTTTTGGGAAAATGAACTTGTCTACATATCCTAATACGTCGGTGAAATACTATTTACTAATCATTTTCAACGGTAAATACATATGACATTGTGATATTTGTAGCCAAAAGGGGCCTGCCTTCAAATGTACAAAATTTCCGCTTTATCCATATCAAATTAGCAAAGCCAAAGGTGTTACCATAGTTGTGAAGTTATTTGGAAATTTCGCCGCTTACAGAGCGCCGCCTTCGGTATTTTACCAGAGTTTGATTGAGAGTTTAGTTTCTTATAATACGTGAACAAATCTTTTCGCAAAGCCGCAAAGATCAGCCACTGTCAGTAGGGACACAGGCGCTGCACTTTGTCGTTTCATCTAGGATTCCAACAATTGACTAAAAGTCAAGTGAGCTAGCGTAGAGACCATCAATATTTAAACACATTTTGCACAAACATTAGGCCATGCCAAATTGGAATTTTGTTAAGCGTCAACTTAAGTTTGCCAAACCTAGCTACCTATTCAAAAACACACACAAACTCGTTACGAAAACCCCCCAGGTATTCTCAGATAATTAGCAATGCATAGATGAATGAAACATCATCAAAACAAAACAAAATGGTTTGTTTCATAACTAGATTTATACAAGAATAAATCAAACTTAAAATTGACTAGTTTTCATTAAATCGTTGTCGGATCTTAATTTCGGATCTCGGACATCAAAAAAGTCGAGATTTTGTTTTGTTTAAAAAAGTGTTTTTTTTATTTGGCTCGAGGAGCGTAAAACCTAGGCGCACACGGACGCCTAACAAAATTCCAATTTGGCATTGCCTTATTATTTACCAACAAACTTATGTCGTTCAATAACCGTAAGTTTTGTCAATAACCGTTTTCTGTTAGGCTTCGTGTCACAACGAACAAATAACGGATCATTCGGAACTCCTCTGCCATTTTTATCGAAAACAACCGCGGATGTATGCCGGTACATCAGTAGAAGTAGTTCGTAATGTTTTGAATGATATCATTAATTAAATGCAGTAGTTTAGCTTATTTTTGTTGATCTAAGTTTTAACTAATTGCCAGTGAAGTGTATTATTGCAAACATATTGAAGATAACCAAGAGTCAAGTCATTAACTATAACTGCAAAATAAAAATTACTACGCGATCTACTTGCAGCGGAATTAGACATACCAATTTCTGAGTATGTAAACCGTCCAAATACATCCGGGTTTTTTTCGATAAAAATGGCCGAGGAGTTCCGAATGATTACTGTTTGGCGTATTGAATGCAAACCATCGTTCTTAACATTGTTATATTGTTGTTGCTACACCATTAAGGTAATCTTATTGTCATCTTTAGTTCAGTAATCGTTTTTCTTTTAATCGGTCTTTGTTTTAACAGTAATAAAAAGAGGGTTTTTTTTATAAATTTTCGTCTTATCCTTTGGTGATTAACAGTATTATATTTGTAAAAAATGCTTTCTTATCAATGGTGTCGTCCTGTTTGTCTGAATGACGGCATGATATTATATTATGTTTATGACGTCATCAGAATTAAATTGATAAAATACTGAATGTTTTAAAAGTGTTTTAAGAGGATAAGAACAATTTTAATTTTCGTTAAATGATTGTTCTCACTCATAATTGTTTTATTTTCTTTAGGGATACATGTTTGCAATTGTCAATGGGGAAGTGTGTTCGGATAAATTTTAGTTATGAAAAAAAAGATTTGTTAATGATATCAACTCTTATTCAACTTAACTTAAAATTTGTCGTCAATAACCGTTTTGATGCGTGTAAAACTTCCAAAACGTCATATAAAACGCATAAGCCTAATGTTTAAAATAGGATATTATGTCCATGTTTATTCGGAATTTTTATATTCAAACTTTGTCAGAATGTACCCCTTGATGAAATATCGACCGCTTGTAAAAGTTGGTCACATGGGGTCAAAAACTAGGTGACTAGGTCCAATCTGGAACACACTAGAGGCATTATGTTTGGTCAAATATTCATGAAACTTAATCAGAATGTTTCATGAACATCAATAGATATATATTAATATTCAATAAAACCCATTCAGGCGCGTCTTTGATGCCTGACATCAACATTCGTCTTGTTTAATAAGATTTACAACAAGCAGAAACAGGTTATTATAAAGTAAATATGACATGTTAAAAAATTGTCGTCATACACTCACTCCGCCCATTCTTAACCATTAAAATATTACTTCAGGTCATGTAAGTGTCTTTAGAATACTACCTTATTGGCTGACACATTGTAAACACAAACTCTGACGCAGTGAGTGTGTATCGAATGAGTGGCAGAACGCGGACCTTCAAACACCCGCGAAACGTGTGGAAATTTTCATTAGCTGAAAATGTAGGTTGTATTCTAATTGTCTTACGTATTGTATTGATTTAATCAATTTGATATTTTACAGCTCGAGGTGATATCATCCCAGGTCAGTGAGTTGATCGAAGATAAGGACCAACTTACAGACTTGCTAGCAAACATTTCCCCTGGGTCAGGAGATCAGCCGGACATTGACAGTAAGAACTACTCGGTTATTAATTTATTGCGCTATGTCGCTAAATAACTAAGTACCATATGTCGCTATTTTTCCCCCATCAAGTTTGAGGTCCATGTGTTCTTCTTATATTGATCTGATGGGGCCTTTGTGTTCAAGGTCACTGTGAGTTTGACTTCTGACCTGCTGTCCTAAACTTGAATCAATAGAGGTAATCTGCAGGTTATCCCACCTCCCTTTGAGGACTAGACCAAAGCATACTATTGTTATCATCCCAACAAGCTTTGTGTGTTCAATGTCACCGCGACTGTGACCTTTGACCTTCTGACCTTATAAGTAAGTAAGTAAGTTAGTAAGTTGTTTATTAAAGTGACATGTGCATAACACAAATGATATTCACAATACAAATGTAAATGATGATAACACCCGGCCCATCGGGCCTATAAGTCACCTTAATGTTAACATTTCTCAAGCATTGGTACATATGTTAACATATATAAGTATGTAAGTCGCGGTGCTGTTTCTTTTTAGTGTGTACTATTAACAAATAAAAGTAATCATAATAATTTCCAGAATACCGAACAGTTAACGTGTTTATCTAACATCCTTCAGATAAATGAGGATACTTGGTCCTTTATGCAATGTTGAAATAAATGTTTAATACAAAATTTAACGACACAAGACATAATAATACAAGTGTAAATGCTATGTATATAGTGTACATCTTAGAGCATAAGTTTCCACAGTGTACTTCGCTAATGATGAAAAGTGACCATCTGTTGGTCATGACTAACCTCCCTACCAAGTTTGGCCCAAGCGTATTCTAGCTACCAGAAAGACATGGTTTGGCTACCAAGTTTGGCCTAAGCATACTCTAGCTACCAGTCAAACAATGTTTGGCTACCAAGTTTGGCCCAAGCATACTCTTGCTACCAGTCAGACAAGGTTTGGCTACCCAGTTTGGCCTAAGCATACTCTAGCTACCAGTCAGACAAGGTTTGGCTACCCAGTTTGGCCTAAGCATACTCTAGCTACATGTCAGACAAGGTTTGGCTACCAAGTTTGGCCCAAGCATACTCTTGCTACCAGTCAGACAAGGCTTGGCTACCAAGTTTGGCCCAAGCATACTCTAGCTACCAGTCAGACAAGGTTTGGCTACCAAGTTTGGCCCAAGCATACTCTAGCTACCAGTCAGACAAGGTTTGGCTACCAAGTTTGGCCTAAGCATACTCTAGCTACCAGTCAGACAAGGTTTGGCTACCAAGTTTGGCCCAAGCATACTCTAGCTACCAGTCAGACAAGGTTTGGCTACCAAGTTTGGCCCAAGCATACTCTTGCTACCAGTCTGACAAGGTTTGGCTACCAAATTTGGCCCAAGCATACTCTAGCTACCAGTCTGACAAGGTTTGGCTACCAAGTTTGGCCCAAGCATACTCTTCCTACCAGTCAGACAAGGTTTGGCTGCCAAGTTTGGCCTAAGCATACTCTCGCTACCAGCCAGACAAGGTTTGGCTACCAAGTTTGGCCCAAGCATACTCTAGCTACCAGTCAGACAAGGTTTGGCTACCAAATTTGGCCCAAGCATACTCTAGCTACCAGTCAGACAAGGTTTGGCTACCAAGTTTGGCCCAAGCATACTCTAGCTACCAGTCAGACAAGGTTTGGCTACCATGTTTGGCCCAAGCATACTCTAGCTACCAGTCAGACAAGGTTTGGCTACCAAGTTTGGCCTAAGCATACTCTAGCTACCAGTCAGACAAGGTTTGGCTACCAAGTTTGGCCCAAGCATACCCTAGCTACCAGTCAGACAAGGTTTGGCTACCAAGTTTGGCCCAAGCATACTCTTCCTACCAGTCAGACAAGGTTTGGCTGCAAAATTTGGCCCAAGCATACTCTAGCTACCAGCCAGACAAGGTTTGGCTACCAAGTTTGGCCTAAGCATACTCTTGCTACCATTCAGACAAGGTTTGGCTACCAAGTTTGGCCTAAGCATACTCTAGCTACCAATCAGACAAGGTTTGGTGTTAAAAACAAATGTGCAAAAAACCGTTGATTCCTTGAAGTAGGGTATAATTGATTTGATCTTTAGGGCAAACATTTTAAACATAAATTAGCAGAGTTTAGTCCATTTCACTAGAGAAAACCAATTCTTGGGCAAAAACTAGAGTGAAGCTATTGCTAAAAAGCAAGTTGCACTTTATTACATTTTTTTTTGTTGTAGATGTTTTAGGTCCGACAATACCATACAAAAACGTGCGTTGGTTGAAAAAAATAAGTTGTATTGAAAACAATTGTGTTTGTATTGTATCGTTGCATCACTAGAAGCTTGAACTGACTGTGTTAGAGCGCAGACCACCAGATAAGAGTTTTCAATGAATATTTCCTTCGATTTTGAAATTTGGAACCGAAGCTCTTGAATTGGCAGGGGCGTACCTAAGCATTCACCAGTATGCCCGGGCGTGCAAAACAATTTTGGTGCCACTTATATCCATTGTATTTTTACATATACTTTAGGAGGTTGTTAAATGGTGAGTGAAACCTACTTATTATACTAATTTCCCCCTGATGTCTGAGAAATAAAGGTAAAAAAGCATAGTGATAGTGTTTTACTGAGAAAACGTTTGAGTCCATTCGAATCTCCCAACATTACCAACACCTTAGGTGTCATAGTATTGTTTGAATTCAGAGGATGACAGTGGGTTGGACCGACCTACAAAGCGTCTTGTGCTCAGGGACGACTTCAACTCCCTGAACCTCGACAACTGGGACTATGAGGTCTCCATGTATGGCGGATATGTAAGTATACCCTTTCGAAAACCGTATTTGATTCTCCGCTTCGTTCGATTAGGTTGGGTGTGTTTGGTGAATAGCGGGATAGGGCATTCAATTTACATTTTACTGACCGTTCCAAGGCGGTACCTTACAATCCTTGATAAACATACCGAGTTTGTTGTATATAGTTTATATGCGCTATTTTGTTTGTGGAGTTCTGTGCTTTGTTCCATGTTCTTTGTTTGTGAGTTTTTGTTTTTGTATTCTATGTCTTTGGCGTTTACCCTGTGCCATTAAACGGGGTTTATGTTTAAACATTTGGCTACTGAGCTTGTGTCTGTAGATTTTCACATAAATACTGACAACTATTTTCCATAGAAATTGAAAATGGGGCGATGATGAATGTTCAAGTCATGCAAGTATGTTAATGAAATTAAGGCTTCTTGCTTTTTAAAGACACCGACTGCACGACGGACGACGGACATTCGTTGGAGACACAAAACTTTGTGGAACAGGATCAAAGTTCCACATAGGATAGACTATGAGTTTTGATAAATGTGAACGTTCTGAACAAACATCAATATATAATCGTTTAAAACTTGCATAAATTGCTAGAGCTTTATGTTGACAACGTAAACAATATACACGGCTGTCTTGGTATAGACCGCACAATAACTTAGAAAGCTTGATCTGAAATCAGGCTACTGGCAAAAGAACATGAAAGGCATGAAATGGATGCATTTTATGTAGCCGACCATGCATGCATAAATATATTTGTTTGACCGCGGGATTGTCAAACGCATTGTTTTCTTTTCAACGGCTGATGAAAACAATGTTTGAGAAAAAGTCAGTTTGAAAGATTTCTTGATTTAAAAAAAGGATATCATCATTTATTTTCTTAAATGAAATAGATACTACATTTTAAAAAGCTCGATTTCAGTTTCCTCAGATTAACAGATGATGTTAAAATCATACACTATACGAATGGAAAACTACAGAAACAAGTCCTGTAATCAAAAGTTTAGACAAAGACCCCGTTCAATGACTCAGGGTCAACAGCCGAAACTACTTACATAGGTCGCATTATCTTCCGATAATATTTCACAATATTTTAATTCGCACTTGAATTTCTGTACGATAAGATTTGCGTTCATTTTTAATGAACCGGTTGACCTTTCATGACCTGTCTATTGTCAGGTTTTTGTTTATTTTAATGTCCTTTTTCTCAATACAGCGCCAGCCTTTATATGAGACTCTTTAATTGTTGAACATCTTTACTCCTGATTCCTTTTCAATATATACAAGGCGCCTGGTAGAATAGCAGTAGGTACTCATTGTTTATTAGCGACTATAAATTAATTGCTAGATTTTCATCCCCGCCACCCCCCTCTTGTTTCCGCCGACCCTTAAATATCTATTGATTCAAATATATAAAAATATATTGAACTAGGGTCTGTTTCTGCGTATCTGTCCGGTACTGACCGGGAACAGCGTTTAATCGTACATAAGGTGGCCATATATAACATTAACATGTATAAAAAGGAGAATCGTTACGATCGTGTTCGTGGTCCGTCTAGAAACACAATCATGTATATGGTCCCTTATGCAATAAGAAAGAACATGAACACATATTCAACGGTGAAACTGACATCTAAAAATATAAAAAAAATAAAATTAGAACTTAAATTATATTGGGCTAACTAGCTGTTGGGTCAGCAACCGGCCTTATTAAAACTAGACCAATATGGGGCTCGAACCTTCGGCCTCCCGCCCAGAAGAAGGACACTCTAAAAACTAGGCCAGGAATTAAATATTATATTATGACTATCCATTAGTTCAGTTTTATGAAACAGTTCTGTAATTTTATTAACGACAGTTCCATCAAACCACACGTTTTCTTTATTAAAGTTACACTCGTATTCAAAATCAATACATACACATGTATAACTCATTTTGAGTGATAAACCTTTAACTACTTACTAAATAATGCATTTATGGAAAATATAATTTACTGATAACAGGGTTGTAACTGTATATTAAATAGCTGAAAGCGCAAAAATATTAAATGATTGGTGATTGCTAAAAGATTTACAGTGATCTACTATCGTCTCATCAGGAAATACCGTGTTTTTTTGCACATTCGTTTCAAATTAAACTCGGAATCTTTCATAAGAACCATTGTTCTTGACATTTATTCATCCTTTATGGTATATTTAAACATTTGTATTAATTGTAGTAAATCTTATTTGGAAGTAAGAGTGCATCTTTAATAATAATACGTAGTCTTTTGTACGTTTCAGAACTGGGAGATCCAGGTCTACACCAGAGATGTAAAGAACATCTTCACAACGGACGGATCTCTTTTCATTAAGCCCGTAAGATATAAGTGGTCAAGACTTCATATGTTATTAGTTTAGAATAAAATATAACTGGTTAAAACTAAACAAATATCTTGTAAATATACTAAGCACATATATTTTTACTCGTGTGCATTTAATATATACAGTAAAACTGCGATCGCTCGAGGACGCCGGGGACCGAGCCAAAACCTCGAGGATACGATGCAACGTTGGTATATTTTATCTGAAAATAGAAGAAAAAATGTGCGGGACCAAGCTCCGACCTCGAGGGACCGCCGGTTCTCGAACGACTGCTTGTTCGAACGACCGCAGTTTTACTGTACATCCTTTTACAACATCAAAACATACTTTACTTATTGTTTACATGGTAAAAACCGTAAATGAAGACAACTAATTCCACACGTACAAATTCTACAGAGATAAATGGCGATGATTAATATATCAAATGGATAAGTTTCATGTTTTACCATTTAAAATGCAGATATTGTTGAAAATAAAATCGAAAGACATGTACAATTTTACAGAGTGAAATAATGGTAAAAAGGAGTTAAACCATTTTAAATGCCTATGTTTTTTTCCACTTCAAAGGGTATGGGAATGGTGGCTTCGAGAATTAGGCGTCGTTTTGGCAAAAAAGGGGAAACATACTTACATGATTCGTATAATGTTCAATTTGTTTTCAAACCTTATATTCAACACACCAATCGACCTATTCATGAATGGCTATTTATTGATACATTTGCTAAATGTTATTAAAGGGGTCACTGCTCCTCAATATATATACATGTTACCTATAACCAACGTAACGACGCGTTATGACGTACATTTTCTAGACCTTGACGGCGGACTCGTACGGCGAGCAGTACCTCCATACTGGTACCATGAACGTAACTGGTATGTTATCCTTTTATATACATATCTATACAATAAGCTACGGTTTTCATTAGCATACACTATTAGACCTTATGTATTTCACAACGATTGTGAAGAAAGTTATGGTAACTTAAACCAAGTCACTCTCGTTGGCACGATGTTGCGCGAGAGTGTGATCTTGTGTTCTGGGGGAAACCGGAGTATCCGGAGAAAACCAAATTGTCCGGCTTGGTGACCACTAACCAAACTCACATGCGCCCGGCTAGGAATTGACCCCTGGCCCCAATTTCTCGAACATTCTTAAGCTTAACTCCCTTAAGTATCTTATTAGCAAAAGTACTTACTAAATATGGTTTTATTAAACAAAAAGTAGTTTTTCTTATTTATCTCAAATAGCATATCCTTTAATGGCCTTCAAACTCTTAAAAAGGGAAATATTACTAAATTTATACCAGATAAAAAATAGTGTGCTGAGCTTGATCCTGTTATAACAGACTTGATTCGAGAAATTGGGGCCGGGTCACGAAGTAGCGAGTGCGCTAATCACTGCGCTTACCGGGTCACGGAGAAGCGAGTGCTTTAACCACTGCGCTTACTGGGTCACGGAGAAGCCAGTGCGCTAACCACTGCACTTACCGGGTCACGGAGAAGCGAGTGCGCTAACCACTGCGCTTACCGGGTCACGGAGAAGCGAGTGCGCTAACCACTGCACTTAACGGGTCACGGAGAAGCGAGTGCACTAACCACTGCGCTTCCCGGGTCACGGAGAAGCCAGTGCGCTAACCACTGCGCTTTATGGGTCACGGAGAAGCGAGTGCGCTAACCGCTACGCTTACCGGACAACCCATTATTAATATTGCTCATACTATCAGATTTATCGGGCACATTCGCACTATACATTTCAGAAATGTGGGGCACCTGTACAAACGCAGCTGATTATGGGTGTGTCCGACACGGTCAAAACGGACTCCTCCCACCCGTCATGTCGGGAAAGCTGATGAGCAAAAAGACGGTCACATTTGGGGAGGTGTGCGTCCGTGCCCGTATCCCCCAGGGAGACTGGATCTGGCCTGGTTGGAATTGAAGATTACTTGTATTTTTATAACTGATCATGAATAAGCGATTTCATTTCTGTCTTTAATCAATATTGGTTCTTGAAGGCACATTGCCAGTCAATGTTTTTCTTGCCAAGCGTTTTGTTTTTTTGTAACTGGCATATGGTCTATAAACATACTGTTGTTTTGTTCAGCCATCTGGATGTTGCCCAGAAGCAACTACTACGGTGAATGGCCCAGGTCCGGGGAAATCGATCTCATGGAAAGCAGAGGTAAAATAATCATCTTCCTACCCAGGGGTGGGCGGGTTATACCACGTGATTAAAACTGCATATTGAAACAGAAAACAGATGCGTATTTCAAACATTTTTCAGCCTGCCGGACAAGACCGATTTCATTAATGTATGGCACGCAATTCTCAACGAACTGGATTATATCAAGCTCACTTTGACAATGTATTGTTTTGGAAATCTGTCTTCGGTTTTCTTCGGTTGTTAACCCACTAGTGTCAATCATTGAACATGTATACACGTCCCATTCGGATTTCCTCAGCCATTTTTATAGAAAACAACCGCGGATGTATATTGACGGTTTACATACTCAGAAATCGGTATGTTTAAGTCCGCTGCAAGTAGATCGAGTAATTTAGCAAATAAACTTACTGACTTAACTCTTAGGAATCTTAATTATGTTTGCAATAATACACTTCACTAGCAATCAATTTAAACTTAAATCAAGAAATACAAGCTAAAACACTATATTCAGTTAATGATATAATTTTAAAAAAATACGAACTACTTCAACTGATGTGACGGCATACATCCGAGGTTGTTTTCGATAAAAATGGCCGAGGTTTTCCGAATGCCAGGTTGTTTTCGATAAAAATGGCCGAGGAGTTCCGAATGTACACGTCCCTGAATAAAACACCGTCCCTCCATATGCCAGGGAACAGTGAAGCCAAAGACACCGACGGTAACGACCACGGAAGGAATGAGATCGGCTCCACATTGCATTGGGGCCCGGACGCCGGACAGAACAAATTTTACCTGACGCATGGGGAGAGGGACGATGGCACTTTCTCAACCGAAATGCACACATATTGTGTGGACTGGACGGAAGACAATATAACCATCTCCGTGGACGGAAACCAGGTCATGGCGACTGGAGGAAACTTCTGGCAGAAAGGTGGCTTTAGTGGCAGCAACATCTGGTCCAGTGGCGGAAATATGGCCCCCTTTGACCAGCCTGTAAGTGCGATCTATTTAAAAAAAATATAAATGTAATTATTACGTCAATAGTATTCTTAATGATCATATTGAAAATATGTTATTTTTTATTGAAATTTCTATGTAGGTTTCGATATGGCATACATATGTCCAGGCTTTATTTCAATAATCATTTAAAAGATCAAGGATTGAAAAAGAATAATGCCATGCCACATATATATCTAATAATATGTTACAGACGACAGTTTTATACCCGAACGATTACATGGCGATTTGACGATCTAGTATCATGTTCAAGTAAACATTGCATAAACTGTGTCGGCCATTTAAATGATATAATTTTTGTTTAAACAACTTGATTGAACTTGAACGTGTAAGTTTCCTTTATGTTATTTTTAATTCGCATCAAAACATTGTCTCTGTTTTTCGGTGATTTGGACTGATATCTTTAACAACCTGTGATCATCCTTTCTATAGTCGAACCCCGTTGGCTCGAAATCTCAGGGACCGGTGAAAATACCTTGAGTCTCGGGAAATTCGAGTCAAGCGGTAATGCTAACATTAAGCACATGTAGAAATAATCAGTTCTTTACATCCAGTTCGAGCCAACGAGGAAATCGAGCAAAGCGAGTTCGAGCAAACGGGGTTCGATTGTATTGCAAAAACCAAAACGCACACAAATGTTTGTTTTCAGTTTTACCTCATACTGAATGTGGCCATCGCTGGCAAAAACGGGTTTTTCCCCGACAACTGGACGTATAATTCTCCGAAACCCTGGAATAATACCTCCCCGACGGTGCCAGCAGACTTCTGGAGCGCGCGTGACAAATGGCATCCGTCATGGCAAGGCGACAACGTTGCCATGGAAATCGATTATGTGGAGATGTATGAATACGTATATAATTAAATGTAAAACAGATGGAGTAATAAAGTCAGCATTACAGAACCTACTTACGTGTTTTGATGTATACGTGTTAAAGTGACACTCTTACTCAAAATCAATACATACACATGTATAACAAACACCAATTTTGACTGATAAACCTTTAACTATGCATTTATGAAAAATATTAATTACTGATAACACAACTGAAACCGTGTATTTAATAGCTGAACAATCAAAAGTATTAAATGATTGGTGAGTGCTCAAAGATTTACTGTGGTCTACTATCGTCTCATAAGGTAGAAATATCGTGTTTTCTGCACCTTTATTTCAAATTAAAATCGGTATCCTTGATAAGAACCATTGTTTTCGACATTTATTTATCCTTTTTTGGTATATTGAAACATTTCTATTAATTGTGGTAAATCTTATTTGGGAGTATGAGTGTCACTTTAATTAAGCATATTCCAACTAAATACAGGGAAGAAAAATCAACACGAACAATCAGTAAACAGCGTACGGAATCACGGGGTACCAACTTAGTCACACAAGAACAAGTTGAAAGGCAATCTTGTGTCACGTACACATGTAGAACGTGTCGAACAAGTTACCGAGAAATATCCATACATTTAGAAAAATGCTTCATTTCTTTTAAGGTTATCTTGAAAATTTTAGGAAATGAAATATCTGGTAGGTTAATTACACCGCATTCTTTTAAACGTAACTTTGCTATTCAGAATAAACAATGACGAATACGAAATTTGGAATGCATACTTACATATACAATTTCCCTACAAGTTAAAGTTTTAACTTTAAGTTTTAATTGGAATAAATTAAACAGTTTTCAAACCCTGACGGTTTTTTTTTTCTTTTAGCTTTTGTACAACAATATTTATTTGGTTTTACACGATACTCAAATTCTTTGGAAACACGAGACGTCACTGCCGTTCATTTTCCGAAATCTGAAATTGTGAGAAAGCATCCAAATAAATCCAAAAATCCAATTCCAAATCTAAATCCAATACTGGTTTACTTATAGGCTTTCTAAATAACAAAGCAGCTGAATTTGAAAAAAGCAACAAAGACACAACAACTTAGCAGATGGCACGGTTATATAAATGGTTTTGAAATAATATATACGAATTGCGAAAGAAAATACTTTGAAAGTCGAGAGATCTAACACTTTAACGGTCCAAGAAGTTAACACGTATGTCATCTCCAGTTCTTGTACGAAACTGACACCCGCATGTACAAACATATAATTACAATAATTTTTATTAAAACTGCTCAAAATGTGCAACTTATTTCTGCTCCTAATTCCACTTAAAACTTCAGACCTATTAATTGAGTCGTGCCAATCATTAACATACATGGAGATCATTTTGTATCTTACATCTAGCTAACAACAGTGGTTTATAAGATGAATTATGTTAATCTTAGTACACGAAACACACCATATCATGTATATTACACAAATCAGCTGAATCTTTTTCTACGGAGGGAGACATCTGGGTTTTTTAAGTACTTAACTAGGTAAAATAGTAATTAAATTAAATAATTAAATCATAATTGGGACAGGACGTAGCCTTGCCGGAAACTAGTCTGTACGAAAAAAGTTAATCCGGGCATATAAAACGGACGAAGGAGCAGAGCTTTCAGCATTTTACAAGTGCCGACTACTTGGTTTGTACCCTTAGGTCTTATAACATTATTGACCAAATTATAACATTATCAAAAAGATCGTAAGCTTTCTCAACATCAATGAAAACTTCAAATGTAGATATTTCGTACTTTTTCCTGAGAGTAATACTGCTAGTAAAACTAGACTTTTGGTTAGCTGTCACTTCCATTGGAACACTATTTTCCTAAGACTAGATCTTTGGTCTACTTAAAACTTAAGTGATATTTAATTGGAAGTCTGATAAAACATTCCTTCGTACAAAATGCTTCAGTCCTAATTAAAGCTATTCATGTTGCATCGGATATATGAGTCATGCTTGCTACTAAATGAACCTCAAAACTAAATAGAAGTATATTTTGACTTTTGCATCGCTGCCGACCCTTAAGTCTTTTTCACTTAAAATCACAGATGGCATGTTGAAATATTTGAACAGACAATTTGCATGAATTTATACATTTGTGAGTTTCTCCTGAGTGTCACAAAGAAAGATGGTAGAGAGTATGAACCCACCAAGTTGCAGGGATTAATAAGTTCCATCGATCGCAACTTTTGATCAATAAATTTCCATCACCAATGATATTGAAATTGCGAAGGCTAGAGCTTTTCTCAAAACAAGCAGAAATCTCAAATATGGCAGGGTTTGGACAATAAACTGAAAACAGCTGATGCCCTTCCCGATGAATATCTTTAAATGATGTATGCAGCACCTAAGATGCGTCTTGTCTTAAAGCCTTGTTCAATCCATATGGCCAACATACTTTGACACTATAAGCGTACTAGTCAAGAGTATCATATGCTGTGTTTGGGCGACATCCAGTTCGGGACTGGCAACAAAACAAGATCTGGATTGTTATGCTGAACGAAAACTCGCACCGGTGCCGATCCCATTAACACAAGGTTCTAAAAATAAATATATCATACCATGAACATGAGATTCAGGTACAGTGTCAAAAAAAAGATTACTGTTCTAATTATTTCCTTAAGTAACATAATATAAATATAAATAGCTGTGTCCGGTAAGTGAGTAAAATATATTAATTCAAATAATCACAAATGAGCACCAAAAGTTATATTTCAAAAGTGGCATAGTCACAAGTTAAATATCACAATATGTAATATAATAAAAATTTCTATTGTGTTCTGACAAATATGAGCATAGTTTTAATCTAACATAAAAATTAAATACTTTTTTGCTTTTATGCTTACATCTAAAAAGTCAATTTAATAGGCATTAATTGGAGAATGAGGTGGAAAAAATAACTTGTGATGTCGTTTATTCTTACATTTGTTGAAATATTAATTTAAAATAGTTAAATAAACTTCGTTAATAGAAACATGTGAGCAAAAGTCACTGATAAATGTATCATCATTATTTTTTTTCCAGACCACAGACCTGTAAACGGTGGCCAGACAAACAAAAAAACTTTGGTATTTGCCATGCCTGCGCAACCGCAAAGAGAACCCCACTATCTGTTCAAGCTGTACAGTGAAAAACACCTTCTTGACGCCCGGCAGCTCTATATTCAAAGATACTGGTTTCACAAGTTAGAGCTGGGCATCAATAAGCTGTACAAGATCATGATTACAAATCCACCTCTCCCCCACCGCATTCACTCAGCACTGCGGGGCCATATGGAAGGAAAAAACACGGCCGCACATCCCCCACACCCCAGATTGGCTTGACCGAGAGTCAAAGTCCCCGCTATTCCACTGACCAGGAGGGGCCTTAGTTACAATTGACTGGAGCATTATTATTATATAAATGTTCCCCTAATGTATTGAG
>NC_069129.1:44194348-44239348 GCF_026914265.1 Mya arenaria
AATGCTGTGATTGAGGGCGCCCTTTCTTTTTAAATGTTCAATGTTGTGAGAGTACGCCATTCCTGTATCAAAGAGCACGACATTCCTGTTTTGATGATCAATGCTGTGAGAGAAAGACATTACTGTTTTGAATGTTCAATGTTGTGAAAGCACAACATTCCTGTTGAAATATTCAATGCTGTGAGAGTACGACATTCCTATTTTGAATGTTCAATGCTGTGAGAGCAAGACAAACCTTTTTTGAATCTTCAATGAATTGAGAGTACGACGTTCGTGTTTTGAATGTATAATGTTGTGAGAGCAAGACATTACTGTTTTGAATGTTCAATGCTGTCACAGCAGAACATACCTGTTTAAGTGTTCATATTATGAGAAAAAGACATTCCTGTTTTATTGCGCAATGCTGTAAGAGCAAGACATTCCTGATTGAATGTTTAATGCTGTGAGAGCACGACATTCCTGTTTGGATGTTCAATATTGTAGGAGCAAGACATTTCTGTATCAATGTTAAATGCAGTGAGAGCACGATATTTCCGATTGAATGTTCAGTGTTTTGGGAGCACGACATTCCTGTTTGAATGTTCATTGTTTTGAGAACAAGATATTTCGGTATTAAATGTTCAATGCTGAGAGAGCACGACATTCCTTTATTAAATGTTAAATGCTTTAAGAGCACGACATTACTGCTTTGAATGTTCATTGCTGATAGAGCACGACAAAACACTTATAAATGTTCACTGCTGTGAGGTTACGACATTACTGTTTTGAATGTTCAGTGCTGTGAGAGCACGACATAACTGTTTTGAATGTTCGATTCTCTGAGAGCACAATAGTAATGTATTGAATGTCCAATGATATGAGAACACGGCATTACTGTTTTAAATGTTCAAAGCTGTGGAACACGACATTCCTGTATTGATTGCTCAATACTGTGAGAGCACGACATTCCTGCTTTGAATGTTCAACTCTGTGAAAGCACGACATTCCTGTATTGAATGTTCAATGCTGTGAGAGCACGATGTTTCTGTATTGAATGTTCAATGCTGTGAGAGCACGAAATTCCTGTATTAAATGCTAAATGCTGTTAGAGCACGACATTCCTGTATTGAACGTTCAATGCTGCGAGAGCACGACAATCCCGTATTAAATATTTAATGCTTTGATAACACGACATTCTTGTTTTCAATGCTCAATGCTGTGAAATTACTACATTCCTGTTTTGAATTTGCAATGATGTAAGATCAGATAAGATAAGATAAGATAAGATAATCTTATTTAAAGTCGGTTATGATAAACATAAACAACACTAGCTGATAGCTATTTTCCGACATAATAGATTATCCAATAACAGACAAACAAAAGACCTGAAAATATTCAAGATCATAATATCACATGTTAATTAAAATGTTAAAACATAGGTTATAATGAGATTATAGGCTTCATTACCAGATACATCAAAAGTTACAAGATAAAACATATTTATGATTTAAATGCTGGTCCAATGCATTAAGTGAAATTTAAATAAAAGCAACAGTAAGACACACAACATGTAATTCAAACAGCAATACATATTTAAGTGATTAGATAATTGTTAGCGGCTATTACAAAGCAATTCAACATATAGGACAGATTTTTACTATATACACAAATAAGATGCTGGAGGTGAACGCTAATCGTTTTCTAAAAAATATATAAGACGAAAAGAAAATAAGACACTGAAGAAAAATCACGCATTACGATGCATAGATAAAACATGGGTATAAAAGATCCTATTATCACCACGGTCAGACCTGTGGGAACTGATTAGCATTCACTTCAAGCATAGGAATAAAACCAGACTACAGAAAAACAAAAGCTTTTTGTTAAGAAAAAGATGATGCATTACTTACATTACTTACATACTAAAACATTCTTCTAATAATAAAACAGGAACACACAGAAATAATATGGCTATAAGCTATGAAGAGGTTATTAAATTGGTCATGCACATCATTTGGAGAATATATAAACAGATAACAAAAGCACATAGTTCATATTTCATGCATAAAGCAACTACATTTCATCTAAAGCTATACATTTGTTATACAAGCACAAGCAGTGGTTTGTAAAGCTTACAAGCACATAAGGTAAAAGGAATAACAGAAAAGCGGTTAAACTATACACACATAGAGCATTTTCATTTGCTGACACTCCAAGTATGGATCAGTCTCTTAAACTCTTTGAAATCAGTAGTTGTGCGTAATTCGTTTGGCAGACTGTTCCATACTTGGGTGGTCTCAAAACGAAAGCTTTTCTTACCATAAGTAACTGTATTTACACTTGAAATGTCGAGCAAGTTTTTATGTCTGAAAGAATAATGTTTAGATTTAACAGAGACAAGTTCTTGTATGTAAATGGGAGATAACTTGTGTAAGCATTTGAAAACTTCAACAGCGATTTGTCTTAGCCTGCTTATATGAAGGGTTGGCATATTTACCCTTTCTAAAAGCTGTTTATAACTCGATGTATAATCATTAAAGACTAATTTCAGAGCTCTATATTGCAATTGTTCTAGTTTTTCAGTGTTTTGTTGATTACAGAAATGCCATACTTAAGGGCAGTAGTTAAAATTGGAACGGACAAAACATTTGTAGATAAGTATTTTTGTATCTTGTGTGAGATATTTAGACAATCTTGACAAGACATTTATTTGCCGGGCTGATTTCTTACAAATTGTTGCAACATGAGCATCAAAGTTTAACAGTGAATCAATTTCCACTCCTAAGAGTTTAACACTTTCTTCACATTGTATTTCTGAGTTTTCAATTCTGTAGGAATCTATTTTACTTAATGTGGACTTTTCGATACATATTGATTGAAATTTATCAGGATTTGCTTGCATTAGATTATCTTCTAACCACTTAATTAGGATAGCATTTTCAGATTCAAGAACTTGTTTTAGGTTGTTGATGTTGGAATCACAGTGAGATAAAGTATTGTCGTCAGCATAGTTGTAAACTTTGGCTTGATGAATGAAATAAAATATATTATTGATAAAAATATTGAAAATTAATGGTCCCAAGATTGATCCCTGTGGTACGCCTTTTGATATATCCATCCACTCACTATGAAAATCGCCCAGTTTTACTCTTTGCTTGCGGTTAGTCAAATAATCATGCATGAGGTCGGCAGCTTTTTCGGAGAGTCCATAGGCTTTAAGTTTAAGGACAATAAGATCGTGGTGGGGGGGGGGGGGGGTCAGTCGAAGGCCTTGGACAGGTCCATCAGTATAGCCGCTACATACTCATGGTTGTCCAGGCCCCTCTTTCAATCCTCCATTAATCGGACTAGAGTTATTGGCAACCAAAGTTTGTTCTAAAAGCTGATAAAAAATTATGAAAAATATTTTCAAAATGAAAACAGAGTTGCTCACTAACCGACTGCTCGTAAACTTTGGATAAAGTAGGGAGAATACTGACAGGTCTATAGTTTTCTTTTGGAATGGGTCTTCTTTTTTAAATAAGGGTGTAACTTTGTTTGAGAGCATTTGGGAAGTTTCCTGTTGCAAAAGATGTGTTGACAATATTTGTAAGGGGTTCTGTCAGTGAATCTGCACCTGCTTTTATAACCCTTAGTGGGAGAGTATCCACACCAGTGGCTTTCTTAGAGTCAATACTGCATAACAGTTTATGACCATATTTGCTGTCTACTGGTTTAAAATCAAAAACATTAATATTTGGATGTTCTCTTATGATAGCTTCTATGCTGGGGTGGGTATTGTCTACAATCACAGAACTGTTAATACAAATATTGTTTGCTATATTGACATATAAATCATTCAGAATATTACAAACATATTTTGGATTAGAAATGAGAGTGTTATTTTCATTTAATACTACTTTGGCCTCTGATTTTTGAACATTTATATTTGATACAAAGGGTTTGATAGTAGGCCAGAAGTGCTTTGATTTTGGTCCGGGCCCACACCTTTCTTCGAAATATACCTGCATAGACTTTATTTTAAGGTTTGCTACTAGATTTCATTGTCTTCTAAAAGCATACCAGTTAAAATCATTTTTAACAATTGAAAAAAAAAATAATAAGTTGTTTCTTTTTAAAAATAGCATGTCTCAGATCTCCATTCATGAAAGGGGGTGACTGTATTTTTTACCTTAGTTTGTTTTAGAGGAGCATGTTCATTAACTATATCTTTCATTAACAATTCACTGGCCCAGTAAATGTCATCAATGTCATCAAAAACATGTGCCACATGGAAGGGTACTCTATTAAAATCTGCATTAAAAGAAACAGGATTAAACTGTTTGTATGATCTAAAATTTACATATTTTGTTTTTACCGGATTGCACTGTTCCTTAAAAGTTGTAGCAATAAAATTTTGACAGTCACTTAAACCAGAGTCAAAATTTATGGTATTGCAAAGCAGATTTGAGTGATTGGTAAGAATAACATCTAGATTTGAAGGCTCAGCAATTTTTGTATAGCATGTTGAACCTTTGACAACATTTTTAAGGTTGTAAGTGTCACAAATTTATGAAATTGGTTTACATTTAGCTGGATTATTTAGGTCAAAATTCAGATCTCCAATAACTAATATATGGTCATAGTTTATTAACATTTTATCAAGTGAGATTGAGATATCTTCTAAAAATATGGTGTCTTTTGTAGTAGGGGGCTTATACAGTGCTAAAGTATCCCATCTTCTATTAGACATGGACAGTTCAAAACACATAGATTAAATGTTCACATTCATAATCAGTTCTTCTTCTAAAAGGGAGATCATCTCTTATGTATACTAAAATCCCCCGCCAAACCTATTTCTGTCCTTTCTTTCCATATTGAAACCTTTTAAAGTATATAAGTTATTATTAAAAGATACAACTGACTTTGTTTCTGATAATACAAGCATGTATCCAAGATTTTCACTCAAAATTAGATGTATTTCAGAAAAATTATTGTTCAGACTGTTGATATTTAAATGTCCAATCAGAGGTCGCTTGAGATTACCTTTTCTCAAACTTTTAAGTTATTCATAATAGTTCAATTTCACTGAGCTGGTGTATGAAGTGTCCAAAGTGTCCGAAGATGACAGGTTGTTGCTGCATATGCTTTTGTCTGGAGAGTTGAAACTGTCCGTCAAGGCATCAGATATGTCCGAAATGTTGGAAAAATCATCTGAAACTAGTATAAATAGGTGTTCATTTATATTTGGAATGTTTTGCTGGGTGGTATCACCAGATGAATTATTCGCATTGCTCTTATGGATGGCATTGTACTGAAAAGAAATATTTTGAATCACTGGTAAATGAGTGTTATTTTGTTAGTTCGAACTATCTGAATGTAGAGTTGAGGTTTAGATATCAGGAGTCATTGAAGATTTCATGCAAGGGTTGCAGTTGAAAGGTTGAACAGCAACTGACAATTTGTATTGTTTATATAAACTTTCAGATAAGTTTGAACATTTTTTATGTGTCCATTGTTTACATATACCACAGAGTAAAACCTGGTGGTTTTTATACACATGTGAGAACACGACATTCCTGTTTTAAATATTCAATGCAGTGAGAGCACGACATTCCGATTTTGAATGTTTAATGCTGTGAGAGCACGACATTCCTGTTTGAATGTTTAATGCTGTGAATGCACGAGATTCCTGTTTGAATGTTCATTGTTGTGAGAGTACAACATTCCTGTATTGAATGTTCAATGCTGTGAGAACATGAAATTCCAGTATTGAAAGTTCAATGCTGTGATAGCAAGACATTCCTGTTTTGAATGACCAATGCTATGAGCACAACATTTCTGTTCGAATGTACAATGCTGTGAGTGCACGACAAACCTGTATTGAATGTCCAATGCGGTGAGAGCACGACATTCCTATTTTGAATGTTCAATACCGTGAGAGCACAACATTACTCTTCGAATGTTCAATGCTGTGAGAGTGCGACATTCGCGTTTTGAATGTTCAAAGCAGTGAAAGCACGACATAATTGTTCTAAATGTGAAATGCTGTTAGGGCAAGACATTCATGGTTTTGAATGTTTAATGCACTGAGAGCACAACATTCCTGTTCGAATATTCAATGCTGTGAATGCACGACATTTCTGTTTGAATGTTCAATGCTGTGAGAGCACGACATTCCTGCATTGAAGAGCGCGACATTCCTGTATCAAATGTTAAATGCTGAGAGAGCAAGACATTCCAGTTTGAATGTTCAATGCTGTGAAAGCACGACATTCCTGTATCGAATGTTCAATGCTGTGACAGGACGATATTGCTGTTCTGAATTTTCAATGGTTAAAGCGCACCACATTCATGTTTGAATTTTCAATGCTGTGAAAGCACCACATTCCTGTTTGAATTTTCAATGCAGTGAGAGCACGACGTTCCTGTTTTGTATGTTTAATATTGAGATAGCACCACATTCCTGTTTGAATGTTCAATTCTGTGAGAGCACAACATTACTGATATTACTGTATTGAATGTTAAATACCGTGAGAGCACCATGTTTGGAAAGTCCCTGTTGTGAGAGCGCGACATATTTGTTTTAAATGTTCAATGTTGTTAGAGCACGATATTTGGGTTTAAATGTACAAAGTGCTCAATAGTACTGTTTTTAATGTTCAATGCTGTGAGAGTACGACATAACTGTTTTGTATGTTCAATGCTATGAGAGCACGACATTGCTGTTTTGGATGTTCAATGCTGTGAAAGCACGACATTACTGTTTTGACTGTTTAATTTATGAGAGCACGACATTACTGTTTTAAATGTTCAATGCTGTTAGGTTACGACATTACTGTTTTGGATATTCAATGCTGTGAGAGCACGACATTACTGTTTTAAATGTTGAAAGCTGTGAGAGCACTACATTATTATTTTAATTTTCAATGCTGTTAGCGCATGACATTACTATTTAAAATTTTCAATGCTGTTAGCGCATGGCATTACTATTCTGAATGTTCAATGCTGTGAAGCACGACGTTCCTGTTTTGAATGTTTAATGTTGTGAGAGCACGACATTCCAATAATGAATGTTCAATGCTGTGAGAGCACGACATTACTGTTTTAAATGTTGAATGCTGTGAGAGCACGACATAACTATCTTGACTTTTCAATGCTGTGAGCGCACGAAATTACTATTTTAAATTTTCAATACTGTGAAAGCATGGCATTACTATTCGGAATGTTCAATGCTGTGAAGCACGACGTTCCTGTTTTGAATGTTTAATGTTGTGAGAGCACGACATTCCTATAATGAATGTTCAATGCTATGAGAGCACGATATTCCTGTTTGAATATGCAATGCTGTAAGAGCACGATATTCTTGTTTGAACATGCAATGCTGTCAAAGCACGAATTTTGTGTTTTTGAATGTCCAAAGCTGGTAGAGCACCACATTTTTTATTTAAAGGTTGACCGCTGTGAGCGCACGACATTACTATTTTGAATTTTCAATGCTGTGAGACCATGGATTACTATTTTGAATGTTCAAAGCTGTAAGAGCACGACGTTCCTGTTTTGAATTTTTAATGTTGTGATTGCAAGACAATACTGTTTTAAATGTTAAATGCTATGAGAACACGAAATTCCTGTTTTGAATGTTCAATGCAGTGATAGCAAGACGTTCCTATTTCAATGTTTAATGTTGTGAGAGCACGCCATTTCTGTTTGAATTTGCAATGCTCTGAGAACACGATATTTCTGTTTGAATTTTCAATGCTTCGATGCTGTGTGAGCAAGACATTCGTGTTTCAATTGTTAAATGCAATGCGAGCACGCCATTTCTGTTTTGAAATTTCAATGGTTTTCTATTTTAAATGGTCAATGCTGTTAGAGCACGACATTACTGTTTGAATGTTCAATGCTGTGACAGCACGACATTCGTGTGTTGAAGTCAAAACTGTAAGAGCACGACATTCGTGTTTTGAAGTCAAGGCTGTGAGGGCAAGACATTCCTTTTTTGAAATGATCAATGCAATAAGGGCACGAAATTCCTGTTTGAATATTCAATGCTGTGAATGCATGACATTTCTGTTTGAATGTTCAATGCTGTGAGAGCACGACATTGCTGTTTTAAATGTTTAATGCAGTGAGAGCACGACATTACTATTTTGAATTTTCAATGCTGTGAGCGCACGACCTTACTGTTTTATATTTCCAATGCTGTGAGAGCACGGCATTACTATTTTAAATTTCCAATGCTGTAAGAGCACGGCATTACTATTCTGAGTGTTCAATGCTGTGGAGCACGACGTTCCTGTTCTGAATATTTAATGTTGTGAGGGCACGGCGTTACTGTATTGAATGTTCAATGATTTGAGAGCACGATAATCCGGTTTTAAATATTCAATGCTGTGACAGCACGACATTCCTGTTTTAAATGTCCAATGCTGTGAGAGCACGAAGTTCCTTTTTTAAATGTTCAATGCTGTGAGAGCACGACATTTCTGTATTGAATGTTCAATGCTCTTAGAGCACGATATTACTGTTTTGAATGTTCAATGCTGTGAGAGCACGACATTCCAATATTGATTGTTCAATGCTGTAAAGCATGACATTCCTCTTTTGAATGTTCAATGTTGAAAGATTACGACGTTTCTGTTTTGAATTTCTAATGTTGTATAGCACGACATTTCTGAAAGAATGTTCAATGTTGTGAGAGTACGACATTACTGTTTTAAATGTTAAATGCTGTGAGAACACGACATTCTTGTTTTGAATGTTCAATTCTGTGAGAGCGAGACATTCTTGTATTGAATGTTCAATGCTGTGAGAGCACGACATTCCTACTTTAAATGTTAATAGCTCTGAGAGAATTAAATTCCTGCTTTAGAAAGTTCGATATTGTGCGCGCACCACATTCCTATTTAAATGTTCAATGCTGTGTGAGCACGACATAACTGTTTTGAATGTTCAATGCTGTGAGAGCACAACATTACTGTTTTGAATGTTCAATGCTGTCACAGCAGAACATTCCTGTTTGAATGTTCATATTGTGAGGAGACATTCCTAATTGATTGTGCAATGCTATGAGGGCAAGCAGTCCTAATTGAATGTTTGATGATGTGAGAGCACGTCATTCCTGTTTGGATGTTCAACGTTGTAGAAGAACTACATTCCTGATTTGAATGTTTTTTGTTGTGAGAACAAAGTATTCCAGTTTTAAATGTTCAATACTGTGACAGCACAAAATTCCTGTTTGAATGTTCATTGCTTTGTGAGCACGAGATTCCGGTTTGAACGTTCAATGCTGTGAGAGCACGGCATTCATGTTTTAATGTTCAATGCTGTGAGAGCACGACATTCTAATCTTCAATTTTAAATGATGAGACAGCACGACATTACTGTTCTGAATGTTAAATGTTGAGAGGGTACGACATTCCTGTTTGAATGTTCAATGTTGTGCGAGCACGACATTACTGTCTTAAATGTTCAGTGCATGAAGGGCACGAAATAACTGTTTCGAATGTTCGATGCTGTGAGAGCACGATATTACTGTTTGGATGTTCAATGTTGTAGGAGCACGAAATTCCTGTTTGAATGTTGAACGCTGTGAGCGCACGACATACTATTTTTTTGAATTTTCAATGCTGTGAGACAATGGCATTAATATTTTGAATGTTCAATGCTGTGAGAGCACGACATCATTGTTTTGAATGTTTAATGCTGTGAGACAGTGACATAACTATTATGAATGTTTAATGCTGTGAGAGCACGACATCATTGTTTTGAATGTTCAATGCTGTGAGACAATGACATTACTATTTTGAATGTTCAATGCTGTGAGAGCACGATATCATTGTTTTGAATTTTCAATGCTGTGAGACAATGGCATTACTATTTTGAATGTTCAATGCTGTGCAAGGACGATATCATTGTTTTAAATGTTCAATGCTGTCACAGCAGAATATTCATGTTTGAATGTTCATATTATGACAATCAGACATTCCTGTTTGATTGCGCAAAGCTAAGATTGCAAGACATTCCTGATTGAATGTTTAATGCTGTGAGAGCACGACATTCCTGATTTGTATGGTCGTTGTTGTAAGAACAAGATATTCAAATTTTAAATGTTCAATGCTGTAAGAGCACGACATTCCTGTATTGAATGTTCATTGCTGTGATAGCACGAAATTCCTGTTTGAATGTTCATTGCTTGGAGAGCACGACATTCCGGTTTGAATGTTCAAGGTTGTGAGAGCACGACATTACTGTTCTGAATGTTCATTGCTGAGAAGGTACGACATTCCTGTTTGAATGTTCAATGATGTGCGAGCACGACATTCCTGTTTTGAATGTTCAGTGAAGGCAGGGCACGAGATAACTGCTTTGAATGTTCAATACTGTGAGAGCACGACATTACTGTTTGGATGTTCAATGTTGTAGGAGCACGACATTCCTGTTTGAATATTGAACGCTGTGAGCGCTCGACATACTATTTTGAATTTTTAATGCTGTGAGACCATGGCATTACTATTTTGAATGCACAATGCTGTGAGAGCTTGAATGTTCATATAATGACAATCAGACATTCCTGTTTGATTGCGCAATGCTAAGATTGCAAGACATTCCTGATTGAATGTTTAATGCTGCGTGAGCACGACATTCCTGTTTGGATGTTCAATGTTGTAGGAGCACGACATTCCTGATTTAAATGGTCCTGAGAACAAAGTATTCCAATTTTAAATGTTCAATGCTGTAAGAGCACGACATTCCTGTATTGAATGTTCATTTCTGTGAGAGCACGACATTTAAAGTTTAAATGCTGAGAGAGCACGACATTACTCTTCTAAATGTTCAATGCTGAGAGAGTACGATATTCCTGTTTGAATGTTCAATTATGTGAGTGCACGACATTCCTGTTTTGAATGTTCAGTTCTGTGAGGGCACGACACTGCTTTTTTGAATGTTCGATGATGTGAGAGCATTACAATTATGTTTGAATTTTTAATGCTGTGAGTGCACAAAATTCCTGCATTAAAAAGCACGACATTCCTGTTTTGAATGTTCAATGCCGAGAGAGCACGACATTCCTGTATTGAATGTTAAATGCTGAGAGAGCACGACCTTCCTATTTTTAACGTTCAGTGTTATGAGAGCACACGTTCCTGTTTTGAATGTTCAATGCTGAGAGAGCACGACATTCTGTATTAAATGTTAAATGCTGAGAGAGCACGACCTTCTTGTTTTGAAGTTCAATGTTGTGAGAGCACGACAATCCTGTTTTGAATATTCAATGCCGTGAGAGCACGACATTACTGTTGGAATGTTCAATGCTGTGAGAGCACGACATTTCCGTTTGAATTTTCAATGTTGTGAGGGCACTACGTTCCTGTTTTGAATGTTCAACGTTTAGAGAGCACGACATTCCTGTTCTTAATGTTCAATGCATTGAGAATACGACATTGCTGTTTTGAATGTTCAATGTTGTGAGAGCACAACATTACTGTATTAAATGCTCAATGGTGTGAGAGCACGACATTTATATTTTTTATATTTTAAAAAGTCAATCTTATGAGAGCACGACTTTCCTGTTTGAATGTGCAATTTTGTGAGAGCACGATATTCCTATTTTGAATGTTCAAAGTTGTTAGAGCGCGACATTCTTGTTTGAATTGATAATTCAGTGAGAGCACGACATTCCTGTTTTGAATGTTCAATGCTGTGAGTGCACGACACTACTGATTTCAATGTTCAATGCTGTGACAGCGCAAAATTCCAGTTTTGAAAGTTAAATATTGTGTGAGCACGACATTACTGTTTGGACTTTTCAATGTTGTGAGACCACGACATTCCTGTTTCAATGATGAATGCTGTGACAGCACGACATTCCTGTATAGAATGTATAATGTTGTTATTGCTTCACATTCCTGTTTGTTTGTATTGACTGCTGTGAGAGCACGTCATTACTGTTTTAAGTGTTAAATGCTGTGAGAGCAAGACATTCCTGTTTTGATTGTTTATTGCTGTGACAGGTCGACATTCCTGTTTTGGATATTCAATGATCTTAGAGCACGAATTTTGTAAGAGCAGGTCATTTTTGTTTAAAATATTCAATGTTGTGAGAGCCCTACATTCCTGTTTGAATATTCAATGGTGTGAGAGCACAATATTCCTGTTTTGAATGTTTAATGCTGATTGCACGACATTCCTGTTTTGAATGTTCAATGTCGTGATAGCACGACATTCCTGTTTTTAATGTTGAATGCTTTTGAGAGCAAATTATTGCTGTTTTGAATGGTCAATGCTGTGAGAGTACTACATACCTGTTTCAATGTTCAATGTTGTGAGAGCACGACATTCCTGTTTTAAATGTTCAATGCTGTGATAGCACGACATTCTTGTATTGAATGTTCAATGCTGTGAGCGCATTACAATTATGTTTGAATTTTCAATGCTGTGAGAGCACGACATTCCTGAATTTAAGAGCACGACATTCCTGTTTTGAATGTTCAATGCTGATAGAGCACGACATTCTTGTTTTAAATGTTCATTGCTGTGAGAAAACGACATTCCACTTTGAATGTTCAATGCTGTGAGAGCATGACATTCCTGTTCAAATGTTCAATACTATAAGAGCACGACACTACTGTTTTGTATGTTAAATGCTGTCACAGCAGAACATTCCTGTTTAGATGTGCATATTTTGAAAGACAGACATTCCTGTACTATTCTTCAATGCTATGAGGGCAAGATATTCCTGATTGAATATTTAATTTTGTGAAAGTACGACATTCCAGTTTGGATGTTCAATGCTGAGAGAGCACGTCATTCCTGTATTAAATGTTCATTGCTGTGAGAGCACGACATTACATGTACTGGTATAATGGTTCATTGCTGTGAGAGATCGACATTCCATTTTGAATGTTCAATGCTGTGAGAGCATGACATTCCTGTTCGAATGTTCAATGCTGTAAGAGCACGACATTCCAGATTTGAATGTTCTTCTTTGTGAGATCAAGATATTCAAGTTTTAAATGTTCAATGCTGTAAGAGCACAACATTCCTGTTTGAATGTTGAATGCTGTGAGAGCACAATATTACTGTTTTAAATGTTCATTGCTGTGAGAGCATGACATTCTTGACTTAAATTTTAAATGCTGAGAGAGCACGATATTCTTGTTATGACTGTTCAGTGCTGTGAGAGCATGATATTACTGTTTGAATGTCCAATGCTGTGCGAGCACGACATTCCTGTTTTGAGTGTTCAATGTTGTGAGAGCACGACATTCCTGTATTGAATATTCAATGCTGTGAGTGCACGACATTACTGTTTAAATGTTCAATGCTGTGAGAGCACGGAATTTTTGTATTGTATGTTCTTTGCTGTGAGTATGTTACAATCTCGTTTGAATGTTCAATGCTGTGAGAAGACATTTCTGCATTGAATGTTCCATGCTAAAGAGAACACGACATTTGTGTATTAAATGTTAAATGCTGAGAGAACACGACATTACTGTTTTGAATGTCCAATGCTGTGAGAGAACGATATTACTGTTTGTAATATTGAATGCTGTGAGAGCACGACATTTTTGTATTGAATATTCATTGATGCAAGCGCATTACAATACCCTTTGAATTTTCAATGCTGTGAGAGCACGACATTCCTGCATTAAATGTTCAATGCTGAAAGAGCACGACATTATTGTTTTGAATGTTCAATGAGGTGAGAGAACGGCACTCCTGTTTGAATGTTCAATGCTGTGAGAGCACGATATTACTGTTTGAATGTCCAATGCTGTGAGAGCACGACATTCCTATATTGAATAGGAATGTTCAATGATGTGAGAGCACGATATTACTGTTTGAATGTTCAATGCTGTGAAAGCACGACCTTTCTGCTTTGAATGTTCAATGATGTGAGAGCACGACATTCCTGCTTTGTATGCTCAATGCTGTGAGAGCACGACATTCGTGTTTTAAATGTTCATTGCTGTGAGAGCACGACATTCCGGTTTGAATATTCAATGCTGTGAGAGCACGGCAATCCAGTTTGAATGTTCAATGCTGTGAAAGCACGACATTTCTGTTTTGCATGTTCAATGCAGTGCGAACACGACATTCCTGTTTTAAGTGTTCAATGCTGTGAGAGCACGACATTCCTGTGTTTAATGTTCAATGTTGTGAGAGCCAGACATTCCTGTTTTAAATGTTCAATGCTGTGAAAGCAAGACATTTATGCATTGAATGTTCATTGCTGTGAGCGCACGACATTATTGTTATGAATATTCAATGCTGTGAGAGCACGACATTCCTGTTTTAATGTTAAATGCTGTGAGAGCACGACATTCCTGTTTTAAATGTTCAATGCTGTGAGAGCATGACATTTCTGTTTGAATTTTCAATGTTGTGAGAGCACGACATTCCTGTTGTGAATATTGAATGCTCTGAGAGCACGACATTCCTGTTTTGAATGTGTAATGCTGTGAGAGCACGACAAACCTGTTTTGAATGTTCAATGCTGTGAGAGCACGACATTCCTGTTTTGAATGTTTAGTGTTGTGAGAGCACGACATTCCTGTTTTTAATATTCAATTATTGTAAAGCATGATATTACTGTTTTGAAAATGCACTGTCGTGAGAGCAGGCCATTCCTGTTTTGAATATTCAATGCTAAGAGAGCACCTGTTTTGAATGTTTAATGCTAATTGCACTACATTCCTTTTTTGAATGTTCAATGTTGTGAGATCACGAAATTCCTGTTTTGAATATTCAAAGCTGTGAGAGCACGACATTCCTGTTTTTAATATCCAAAGCTGTGAGAGCACGACATACCTGTTTTGAATGTTCAATGTTGTGAGAGCACGACATTCCTGTTTTGAATGTTCAAAGCTCTGAGAGCACGACATTCCTGTTTTGAATGTTGAATGATGTGAGAGCACGACAAACCTGTTTTGAATGTTCAATGTTGTGAGAGCACGAAATTCCTGTTTTGAATGTTTAATGCAGTGAGAGCACGACATTCCTATTTTGAATGTTCAAAGCTCTGAGAGCACGACATTCCTGTTTTGAATGTTCATCGCTGTGAAAGCACGACATTCCTGTTTTGAATATTGAATGCTGTGAGAGCACGATATTCCTGTTTTAAATGTCCAATGTTGTGAGAGCACGACATTCCTGTTTTGAATATTGAATGTTGTGAGAGCACGATATTACTGCTTTGAATGTTCAATGCTTTGAGAGCACGACGTTCCTTGTTGATTGTTCAATGCTGTGAGAGCACGACGTTCCTTGTTGATTGTTCAATGCTGTGAGAGCACGACATTCCTGTTTGGCGTATTATTTTTTAATAAGTAGCTTATTAACTAAATTTTTATTTCCTACCAAAAAATATAAAACAAGGACGGGCATGGCTGCCTGGACTGCATCCGCTGCTCTACCCACGGCAAATACCTGTACACTCCTCTCTGTACTAGAACAATACACAGTAGATTGAACTTGTTGATACATTTGTACCAGCTGTATTGCCGGCATTCATAAACCTTTCAGGCATGTGCCTAAAAGGGTTCCAAGGGTCATAACTCAGTTTCTGTCAGCTCAGTGTTACCAAAGCGTCCCTCACAAAATGGAGTACGAACTGGCTTTCAAAACGTAGTAATTAACTGCTTTGCTTGAAAGGCACTAGCAAAGAGCACACAAACATTCTTTCTGTCCAACCAGAAACCTCAGCATAAGTGAACTTACTGAACCCCATTTCCTCTCCCCATCCCAAATTAGGGGTTCTGGAAGGGTTCTTGGAGATGTTTGTTGCCTATTATAATTATTGAGTGTAGTCTCGGTCATTGAGACGCTTGAATATTATCCAAGTTTTACTTTTCATTTATATTGTAGTACATATGTATGTATGAAATGAAATTAAAAGGATAAATTAAAAGCATGAAACATTTGTTTTCTTTTTATTTCTGGTAAGGTACATAATGACAGTCCTATTTAAAGATGAAAATGGCCCATATTACGACCAACGCACAATATTCATGAACTATACATGTTTACACCAACTTGTATTTCACGAAAACAAATTCAAGTTATCCGAGATATTGAGTACCCGAGTACACGATCGGAAGATTGACCGAGTACTCGAGTTCCAATTTTACTACTCGGTGCCACCCCTACTATTATTTCAGAACCGAGTCGCAGTAGCAGTGACACGATGGTCGCTGCAACTATGGACGGATTTCAGAGCAAAATCTGCTTGAGACGTTATAATCAGGCAAATTTGTTTCAACATTATTTTAGATGAGTATTTTCACTCATTTTGTAAATAGCGAAAGTCCCAGCCACTATCAGTTAGGTTAAAAATTAGAATAGATAGATAGATAGATTTATTCGTGCATATATATGTCATTGTAACAAACCAAATATCTCATAAAGTTATAACACAGACTGATTAACAAAGTAATAGTGATGATATCTATACTTAAGCACAACATCATTAGAATGCTTTGGATACATACGTGCGTTAACAAAGATTTAATTCAATGTGACAAATATATAACACAGGATAACCCATTAAAGTTATTCAACTTATTTCCAATGGGGTCCTTATGACAAATATAATTATTTGCCAAGATCTCAGTTGAAAGCTGTTTAAATTAGGTTTACTTATACAAAAATAACATGCATGTACCCTGACCAGTTAAAGAATGATTAAATGTTTGATATCGAACTTATACAGTTATAATGCAACCGACTGTTAAAACCATATGACACTTTAGCATAATACGACAAAAATCTTTGGACTGATATGCAAGACTAAATGAATAACAATTAATAAAATAGGAAATCTTCCATTTCTGCAAATTTCATACCAACAATGAGATGTGATTTCACTTCTTTTTTAAAATTATTCTTATTTTTCAATTCTTTTAACTTTATTGGAAGACTGTTCCAGTCCTGGATTGCTTGATAAAAGAAAGTATTTAATATAAAACTGTCAGCCTTTGGCACTTTAAAATTTCCAGCACTATGTCTACTGTTGTAAGAATGTGTGGATGACACTAAAGTAAAATGTTCATGTAAGTATGATGGGCATTTGCTATTAAAGATTTTATGTACATGGTTTAGTCGTAGTTGCTTTATCATATTTTCTATATTAAGCCATCCAATATCACTGAAAGCCGAGACTTTCAGGGAAGTTCTTCAATCATAGCCATAAATAAATCTGACAACTTTGTTCTGAGTGACCTGTAATCTGTTCTTGAATTGTTTAGATATACCACTGTACCAAGATGTCGATGCATAGCCAAAATGGCATTGTATTAAGGAGTTACATAACAATCTTCTTAGATTCATATCTAAAAAACGATTTTGTCTATATTAAAAATTTAGCCTAGAATTAACTTTACTGACAATATTGTTAACAATAGATGCAGCACTGAGATCATTGTCCAGTATATTTCCAAGATATTTCTTTTAGACCCAAATAAAATACATTCTGTATTTCCAAGATGCAAAGACAGTTTGTTGTCAACTAACCACTTACTACAGTTTTCAAGTTCCTTGCCGAGTACATTACTAATAACAGACGGATCTTTGTGTGAGAAAAGGATAGCACTATCATCTGCATATAATATTAATTTACATTTTTCACTTATGCTTATACTCATATCATTGACATAGCATAAAAACAGCAACGGTCCAAGTATGCTTCCTTGAGGAACGCCACAAGAGATGTTCATGAATTCAGACGTTGTATTATTTACATTGACAACTTGTTTACGTCCAGACAAATATGATTGAAACCACTCAATTGAATCCACACCAATTTCTTTTAACTTCTGACATAGAATTTTGTGATCTACGGTATCAAACGCCTTTTGAAGATCCAGCATAATCATTCCTGTATATAGACCTTTGGAATTTTGTTCTTTTATATGGTCGGTCAAATGAATTAGGCAGGAGTCAGTTGAATAGTTACATCTAAAACCACTCTGAAGTTCGTATAATAATCCATGTTTAACAAGAAAAGATTCTAGTTGATTGTATACAACTCTTTCTAAGATTTTTGAAACTATACATAGTATGCTTACAGGTCGATAGTTTGAAACATCAGACCTGTTGTTTTTCTTAAACAATGGTTTAACTTTAGCATTTTTGAGTTCAGATGGTACAATGTTACTTGTGATAGAACTCTTTATCAGAAATGTTACTGGTATCTTTAAAAATGGTGCAGCATCTTTTAAAAATCTTGCAGGAATGTTATCTAACCCTGTGCTTTTTGAACAATTTAGTTTACATAGTTCCTTGTAAATGTATTCTTCACTAACAGTGTGAAGTTTAAATTTAACAGAGTCAGGATTTCTATCTTTATAAAATCGTTTAAAACAGTCAGACTCATAGTTAAACAAATTGAAGGGCAAAGGTAGTTTTTTTACTAAAGTTGAGGCTACAGTAGTAAAAAAAGTATTAAAGTGATTTGCAATCCTACATGGTTCAAAACAATTTTCATCATCAATGTTCAAAACAATATTTGGAGAAGATTTACTTTTACTACTATATCCAAGATTTTTTAAATCTGACCACAGCTTTTTTGGATCATTTATATTTTCTTCCAGCTTGTTCGACATATATTCCGATTTGGCCTTAATTACTTCTTTCTGAACAAGGTTTCTGTAAAAACGATATTTATCTAACATCTCCTTCTGTTTGTATTTTTTGAATTTGAAATAAAAAGCATCTCTGACTGATGAGTTCCAGAATGTTAGAATCTAACCATGGTTCACTTCTTTGTTTTAGTCTGACTTCCTTAACAGGAGGAACAGTGTTCAAAACTGACAGAAATGTTTCTTTAAAAGACAGCCATGAATCTTCTACAGTTTTTTGCAATAAACATGTTTGACCAATCGCAAAGTTTAAGTTTGTGAATAAAATGATCTACATTGTAATGTTTCAAAGACCTTACAACAACATTCTTATGCATATTATACGTCCCTTTCTGTGTTTTACGCGTACAAAATACAGGCAAATGATCACTGAGACCTATCGGAAGAGTACCAGACTGAACAATCTTGTTTTGATGGCTACATAAAATGTGATCTAACACAGAAGAGGAGGACTCTGAGATTCTGGTAGGGTCATTTATGATCTGTTTTAGATTAAAGATATTAAGAACTTGTTCAAACCTTTTAAAAAGAGCTGATTTCTTTGCAAAAAAAAACAAATGTTAATATCACCAAGGATGTACCATTCTGTGTCAGATCTAACTATAGATAAAACATTTTCAAAAATATCAACAAAATCTGTTTGTTTAGGTGGTCTATAACATGACCCTATTAAAATAGGTTTGGTTTTTGGTAATAAAATATCAGCCCACACTGCTTCAAGATTGTCATTTTCTAGGTCCCGTCTTTCGGTGAACGCCAGATCTTCATTAACGTATAAGCATACTCCACCACCTTGTCTGTTCCGGTCCTTTCTGATCACATTGTATCCTTGAATTTGTATTTCTGAGTCCATAACTGAATTGTCCATCCAGGTCTTTGAAAACGCTATGGCTGCAAATCTATATTTTGACATTAAATGTCTCACTTCGGGCAACTTTGGTAATAGAGATCGTATGTTGAAATGAATAAAATGAAGTCCTTTAAGTTCAAAGCAGTTAAAATTACTACAAGATTCAGCAAAACTATTGTCATGTAAATCTGGCAGAATTCTATCATGAATATCGTTTAAATCATCACAAAGATAAAAAGGTAAAAATTTAAAAGTACATATCCGACAAGTGAAATAGAAAGATCCATTAGATTTGCATACGTTTGAGTAAAAAGAATCACTTATATAACCTGAGCATCTTATATGTGTCCGGATTTCACAAAAATCACAGTTGACAGCTTTACTACGGGCAGTTACACCTTTTCCACAAACCGAACAAGGAAATTTAGGTTGTCTCCCTTTTTTCATATTTGAAAATCCCGAATTATCAGCATACTTGTCCTGTTCAATAGGTCCAGGGTGAGGGTGCACGTCACCACTTAGTAGAAGGAACACGAAAAATATATATCTTGGATTAACCTTGGCATAATACTTCTGAAGGTTTTTAATAGTTCTCATGGAGGATACAAAATGGCTGGGTGCCACTTCAACCACTGGGGGCGAAAGGTACGAAAGAATTTCAAACGTGAAAATACTTTTTTTGTAGAGTCGAAACAGTTGACAAGTGTTTTTTCGCCTGGAGAATATTTATGTTTTGTTTTAGGCTGGTTGGTATCGTTGTATTCCACTGCCTTTAAATATATTTGAAGAAGTATACAGGCGACTAATATTCCACGAAAAGCCACCATCTTGAACGACTAGACTGTTAGCTCCTGTATTAAAACGAAATTAAATGTCTCACCAGTACTTACACAAGAAAAAGTGACTCTCCACATATGTTGAAAAAATAATTAACTCTTCCTTTTTACTAAGCTTATAAGTCCCTCTTCGGTTATTTCTATATGGTTATCTCCCTTGGACTAATCTACTAGCTGGTGATCAGTACCGAAAGATACCACAGCCACCTTGTTTAAGGTCATTTTAACAACATTTGGCAGGTCATGCACAGCTTGCTTAATGAATTAATTATTTGTTTAAGTCTTGTTTTCTTACTAGTGTATGTCTAATGTGGTTGCCTTTGTGCAAATTCAGGCGGAGCACGGGGCTATTCGCAAGGAAACTGATCATAAACCTGACACCAAGATCCTGGTTCAGAAAATAGGAAAAAACGTGCATTTAAAGTACATTAAGTTCATAATTACCATGGTATACACAGTTAAAGGGCAATATTCAATAAATAGCATGTATAAATGCACGAAGTTGCCAGCTTTTCTGCCACAGTAGTTCAGCTGTAGAACTTATCCTCTCTGAGAGTGAGATCCAAATCCAAGCTATTTTAGTCAAATTAATTGCATGTACGTTGACGGATATTTTACGATTTTTGATATGGCAAATCCTTCATGTATAAATTGTTTTGTAGCAAAAGATGGTAATTATTCCGTTAAGGATTCTGGGTTATTTAAAGCATACTGCATCTATAAAATTTCATAAAAAAAAAAATTCATAAAAAAACACAAGAAAATGGAGTGTAACCGCATATTTGCACGATTACCGCCCTTCGTTATAAATTGGCCATTTAAATCAACAGAGTTAAATGTCTGGCGGTGTTTTTCAAAGGTAAGTTAGTATATTTTAGACCTATTTATTTTATACAAATATTTTATTAGACACAAAATTAACAAAGTTAAATGTCTGGCGGTGTTTTTCAAAGGTAAGTTAGTATATTTTAGACCTGTTTATTTCATACAAATATTTTATTAGCCACAATAATAATTTAAGGAATCATGTTAAACATTATTTAATAACCGGAAGTTGTTTTCAACAACAACAACAACTCCCGGGAAGACAGACCTATTTTGACTAATAATTAGTAAAAATAGGGCTGTCTCCCTTCAACTTCAAGTTCTGGCAAAGTGGATTTACCACGTTTTACACATATAAATAATGAATTTGTCTGCCTGAGAGTATACAAGCGTGCAGCTCAGCTGAAATATTCATTCTGTGATTGACCACCGTCGAGGTAACATCAAGCAATAAAGTAGTTCTGGCTTTCATCACTTTAATGTAGATATTCATCTGTTTGATTTTACTACACAGTAAAGGTGTATAAAGGTAATATATACCGGTAACATGTTTGCTGATGTTCTTTAGCTAGCAGTCCGGAAATCATGTTTTGAAGGCAAATAATTATAGATTCTTGACCTTTGGCTGTTAAGTATTGATCACAGCATTGCAATCTGTGGGGAAAAAAGGCACCAAAAGGCACCTTTATTATCTATTTCAAACATAAAATACAGTCTTCATTCATCAGCTTTTTCATAAATGATGGTCTGGATGACTGACATATTTTGAGACAACTAAATAACATAACATAACATAACATAAGTTTTATTAGCATTAATGTTGTGGCAACATCATAGCCATACAAAAGATAACATACAATGAAATACAGTGGTACAAGTACACAAGAAGCAAAATAGCAAAATGGTATATAAAGCGAAATGTCTGTAAAAACTGTTTGCTGATTATTTCCCTTAGCGGTAATTAGTAAATCCCACATTGATATTTGACATCACATAACATCGCCAAAAGTCAGCCATTTCCGATATGGAATCATGATGTTGATTGCCGGAGATTAACGAGTAAATACGATGCATCTGTATCAGCATTTTATTGCAACTGTTTTGATTGGTTCTTGGTTTGCAAAAAGGCACAATCAAAAGCGTCAGCACCCAATATGCTTCGGTTTCGGTGTCAAAATGGCGGCTGTTAGTGGAATTACCAGAAAACTGGACGACACCTAAATGCTGGCGAGGTTCAAATATTTTTTGCGAGACTAAGTGTTTATTTTTACTAAACGACATAATTATCCATGTAGTGTTTATATGTTGTTTTTTATGAATTAAATCAGGAAAGCATTAAAATCAGTTGATATTCATTTTTTATTCTTTTTACAAGTATACTATTTAATGACATGTTTGTTCAGACAGACAAACAAGATTTTTCAAATAAACCCTGTTTTTGCACAAACCCATTTAGACGTATATGAAAAGGATAAGAAGTATCCCGTATAACACATCTATTATTTAAGACTACAAGCTTTTTGTGCAGCAATGGGTAGAACACTGAAAATTCTTTTCTTAAAAGTCTGTAAGTTCACCAGAAAGTCATCCATTAATGTTTCATCATTATTTAAATGATTTTAATACATTGACTGGTCAAAGCGTGCGCATTAATAGCCAATCATGTCCATCATTTCATGTGGACCGAGTTACCCTTCAAAATGAGACCTAACTTGAAGATGAATGAATAACCATAATGTCAGAATACTGTAAAATTGTCATAATTGCACTAGATGTAATTTGAAATATGTCAATTTTACTGAAATTTGGATACATTTTTTGTTTTTATTTTGAAGGAGTCCTATGAGCCCTAAACTGCAATTCTTGATAGCCAACGCTGGGATTTGAATCCAGAACGCTGGGATTTGAATCCAGAATGCTGGGATTTGAATCCAGAACACTTCCCACATAGCAGAAAGTGTCTTTCTTAAGACTAAATTGGCTGGGTTTAGAGAAGTTTAGAGCAATTTGTCCAAATGTTTACTTTAAATGTAAAAATAGCCAGAAATTTAACCAAATTGACTAGCAAAGCATAACTATCAGGCATTAAGAAAAGCTGACAAACACAACCACTCTTTAGTCATGGACAAGGCTGTTGAAAGGGGAATGGTTAGGTAAAAGTTAAAGCTGCACTCTCACAGATTCACCATATGAACAACTTTTTTATTTTTTGTCTTGTAAAGAGCAAATTTTTGCGTAAACATCTGCAAACCAATAATATAAGATTGCTGACAAAAAATCAGATCATAGATCTTCATATTTCTGTTCGAAAAATTTTTGTTTTATGGCCAAAACCGTTACTTACAGTTTAAGAAAAATGCATAAAAGATCAATTTTTGAACTGAAATATGAAATTCTGCGATCTTATTTTTTGTCAGCAGTCTTATTAAACAGGTTTTTATGGATTTTCGCAAAATTTGGCTCGTTCCAAAACAAAAAACAAAAGTGGTCAACACGTTCAATCTGTGAGAGTGCAGCTTTAAGGATTAGCTACCTAACAAAAATAAAATATTCGAGAGTCAATAAAATACATTAGCAATCTGAAATATTCGAGGGCGCTAATGTGACCTCACTTTTTTCATCGAGCATCACAGTCCAAGCAAACATCAAATAAAATCAAAACAACCACAAGAAACACCGACTTACACAACCCCCTGTCAGCCTCATTTGCTCCTCATCCCATATTATTCTGCTGGAAGCCCTCGTCCTCTGCTTCGTTATTCAATGTGATGTCACCTGGCTCTGGCTCATCCCTCTGCCATCCTCGGTGTTGAGGGTGAACGTTTGAAGCTCCATCTGGTTCTGTCAGTACGGACACTCGAGCCCAGCCATCTCCCTTGACACTCAGAGAAACATTTTAGCAAATGATACACATTGAGTCTGTGAAATCACTGTTATGCAACATAATACTATTTTAGGTAAAATATCAAATTTTTATGAGTGATTCCATTCAAAAATAATTCAAAATCTTAACCAAAAGACTACTGTGCTATCTTTCATTATATAGAGTATGCCTGGGCCCTTGTTAAGAGTTATTTCTTTCTTAAAACACAGCCAATCTTGCTGAAACTTAACATACTTGATGATATTCAACATTCGTTTGCATGCATATCAAGTTTTATAGGATTAAAAGCCATCAAGTATTTTTCCCAGGCCAGGATCTATGCAAAAGGTGATAATTTGCTTAAAATGGGCATAAATGGACACTTAAAATCAGTCATTATTATCTAAAAACTGATGCATTCTTATTGAAACTTGGAAAACTACTTGCTTTTAGGTGGTTACTGTCATAATGGGTCTGTTCTATTGGATGTATTGCATTAAAGCAGTTTTCCCAGGCCTGGATCTATGCAAAGTGTACTAATTTGCTTAAAACAGGCATGAATAGACCCTTAAAATTGGTCACTATTACCTTAAAACTGATTCATTCTTACTGAAACTTGGAAAACCACTTGCTTTTGGGTGGTTACTGTCATAATGGGTCTGTTCTATTGGATGTATTGCATTAAAGCAGTTTTCCCAGGCCTGGATCTATGCAAAGTGTACTAATTTGCTTAAAACAGGCATGAATAGACCCTTAAAATTGGTCACTATTACCTTAAAACTGATTCATTCTTATTGAAACTTGGAAAACTACTTGCTTTTAGGTGGCTACTGTCATAATGGGTCTGTTCTATTGGATGTATTGCATTAAAGCAGTTTACCCAGGCCTGGATCTATGCAAAGTGTACTAATTTGCTTAAAACAGGCATGAATAGACCCTTAAAATTGGTCACTATTACCTTAAAACTGATTCATTCTTACTGAAACTTGGAAAACCACTTGCTTTTAGGTAGTTTCTGTCATAGTTTGTCTGCTCCATTGGATGTATGGCATGAAAGTATTTTTTCTAGGTCATAATCATTGAAATAAAGCACATTTTCATGAAACTGGGCATACAGCGATACCATAAACAGTCATTATTTCCATAGAATTGGACAAATAGGGCTCAAACTTGGACTAACTCTTGGTATTTAGTGGCTCTTTGCATACATATTGCATATGTAAGGATGCATGGCCTCAAAGTATTTTTTCATGGTCAGTATATGTGAAAAAAATGCTCGTTTTCATGACACTGGGCTTGACTGGAGACTTAAAAGTAACCATTAATCTCCTTATACTCAACCAATCTGGTTGAAACTTGGAATAAAACTTGCTGTCTAGTAGTTCCTTGCATATATGGTATGTATATTGGGATACAATGCCTTTTACTATTTTTACCAGGCCAATGAAACATTTTTAAAGCCTAAAAAACACTATTCTGACAGAACCGAGTGTGCTGGGACACTTAAAAATGGCCATTTCTTTATCAAAACTGGTCCAATGTTTCTGAAACTTTGCATCGGGCTTGCTTTACATTAGTTATTGGCACAAATCACATGTTCGGTGGGAATAAATGGCTGGAAATATTTTTTTGCAGCGAAGATCTATGCACATTTTGCCGGTTTTCATCACATTGAGCCTGGCCGCATGTTATAAACGGTTTAAAATGAAATAAAGCTCAAATTGTTTGCCTGAAACTTCACCGAAAGGTGGGTTTATTCTATTTCTAGGCATAACTATTACGCACCATCACATGTAATGTCTCTAAGAGCTTTTGGCTTGTTGACATCTGTGTGCATTTAGCTGATATAAATGCACACTGGCTATTTTAAGCAGCAGTACACATAAACAACCTTCTTTAAGCCGCTGAAATTGGACTGAAAAGCATAACAAACATGGATTTGATGCGTTTACTGACATATATAACCAATATGAAGAGATATTATGTTTTTAAAAGACTGTATCCTTAAATATAAGGCTGTAATGCATGTACAACTCTGCCGAGCAATACTATTCATCGTCAACTGTAGAAATGACAGTAAAGTGTCATTTGGGCTGCATAATATTCACAAAATATTACACGTGTATTCATTGCAATGAGATTTGGACACTTTTCTGGTTAAAAAAGAAGTGCGAACAATTTATAAGCTCCAAAGTGCATTTCTAGTAAGCCACTGCTGGGATTTGAACCCAGAACTCTTCCTACATGGTAGAAAGTGTCTTTCTTGAGACTACAGTGGCGGGTTAAGATCAGCATGGAGCAATTTGCCTAAAATTCATCATTTCGTACCAGAAAAGTGACCAGATGTCACTGTTCTGTGTCCCGCAGCAACGGTTTCATGCGTGCTTAGGGAACACGCTAATGTACAGATACAAACGGGCTTAGTAATGAAATAATGCGCACTCTGGCAGTTGCGGTAGCTCATATACTATACAGAAATAGTTGTCGGTCAAGCCGAATGCCAGGCGGGGTGGGGCTACACCTTATGGGGTGGAGCTACAGCTGGAGCTTCAAGGGTCCCCTGCCTTGCATAGAGTCTGGTCTTTCTGCAGTCGTTTCGAGCATTGGCAAGCACGCGAAGAGCTGAAGACACAAGCATTTGGCAGGAATATGTGTTACAGAGGTTCGGGACAAGTTAAATGTGTTTTACTTATGGGATTAGAATGTAATTAGCAGTACACACATAAGCAATCAAGAAGTGTACATACCAGGTGCATGCTGCCGGCACGCGCGGACCGTCTAGCAGGGTTCCCCACACGTCTGGACCTTGTCCCTGTCCAGGCGGCTGCCCGGCCACGCCCGTTGTGCCCCGTCGGTGGAAATAGAGCCCGCGGTGAAAATTTTTCTGCCGGCTGCTCAGTTGACAGGTGACTGGAAGAAAGAAAACGTGAATGTGCAAATTGCGCGTGCGATCGAGCGGATCCGGGGTCGGGTCATGTCGCGACAACACTAATGAGCAAATATACGTATGGAATGCGCATGTTTCCATTGAAAAATGTGCATTTTTGAGTGGAAAACCAAGTTGACAGTTGCATTGAAATAAGAGGGGTGGGGTAAAAAAGTTGAAAGCGTGTTTTTTTAGGTAAATACTGAATTGCTGGCGAAATAATTTTCAGCGAGGGCAGCTGCAAGATATCTGAGCCCAAAACAGTCGCCTATCGAGTGGCGGGTAGCGTAAAATGAAAGAAACGGCCGTCTAAAGCAAGTGTCAAGTCAGTTTACGAAGCGAAAATAACGAAAGTAGGTCAAACCCGTATTTGGCTAATTTAAGCCGTGACATCCGGATTTCTGGCACTCGTTGAGTAGATGCGTATTAAAAAGGATTAATTCCACCGAAGTTGGCACGCAGCTTTGTGTATTTAAGGTTTGCAGCCCACTAATAGGAATGAAAATATCCAAGATGGCCGCTTCCATGTTAGTTCCAAGTTGTTTAATGACGTCAGTGAGACACGTGATGAATGGTTCCATGTTGATTGGTCGAAACATGGAACAACTTGGAATGGAATATGGAACGGGCAGCCAATGAAGATGGAGAGATTGTTCCATGTTTGGGGAGAAGAACCGCCTGTCCCCTGCGCAAGGATGACACGCAAATTCGTGAAGCGTTCCATATTTTTTGAAACTTGGAACACCAATCTTGGAACGACAATCTTGGAACATTATTAAAAGTAAACAAGCAAGAGAAAGTATTACTTTTTTATGTCATTATATAGCGTTTTACGTAAGGCTTATTTATTACCGATCGTTGTCTTCAAAAAGTAAATAAGCATTCGAATGATAAAACTCTTTTGTTTAACTCTTGAAACATTTCATTTCAGATGGCATCGACAGGGCTGCTTTATCTGCGAAGGACATTAATGACGCGTTAAAATAAAACAATACCAAAGGCATTTTATGGCATCTATTTATCGTCTTAGTATCTGAATACTAGCAATAAAACTTGCGAACAGGCCCCTTCTTGCAATACAAACAACAATAGAACACACCGATCCGTGTAAAATCTAGTTTACGATAATAGCTATTAGAATGTGATTAACCTCGCATTAGCGAGGCTCAAGAAATAAGTCTATAGACTCATTGATTGATCCACTGCACGGAAATCTTTAGTAAAAGGCGAAAGATTTATGCGTGACTGTAGTGAAACCAGAGTTACATGATCTAAACTCCATGCAAGCAATGTACTGTCATTTTAAATACATTAGCGGTGATTGCGGACCATGAATATAAGCTGTTTCCGTGACTTATCGTACTTCCGGTATCACGTGATCACCGTTCCATTAATAGATTCTATTAATAGAATATACGATACACGTACTGCACTGACACAGTACGCTTACAAGGGACGCTACAGTGCATTATGGCACATTGTACCATAGAAATAGCCTTAAAAAGTGCTTTTATGTGAAAATAAAGACGTAACTTAATTGTTACGTAATTAAATAATAGCATTTTAAACTATGTAACGCATATTTTTATACGGATCATAAGTAATTGCATTTACTTTAAACATTCAGCAGTGCATTACTGACCCACTGGCCTTACGCAATCTGATATTCGGTTAAAAAAACTGTTCTCCCATATTTAGGACATGCCATTCTCTCCCATATTCGTACTGCTTCGGCAGTACATATACTAAAATTGGAACGATACAGAGAAGATTAGCATGGCCCCTGCGCAAAGGAGGGCACGCAATCTTCTCCCCAGGCGTTCCATGTTTCAAAAACGCAAATAAGGGGCCATAGCCGGCCCGCCCCGGGGCCACCGGGGCTCGCCCCGGCCGTTCCCCGTTCGGCCCGGTGGACGTTTTCGGACGGCGCCAGAGCCGTTTCGACTAGTTAATCGGGGCCCTGGGAATGGACAGTTAAAACCAGCAAATTCACTACATATCAGCACATAGGGTCGCAATAACGCGTACAAAATTGTCAAATGTGGGCGGATTTTGGCGATATTTCGGGATTTAGTACAGCTTAGACAGACCTTTCGGACGGTACCGTCGGTTTAAGCGATTCCATTCAAGAAAATGGAAATTCAAAAAAAAAATTGGGCCATTTTGAGCACTTTTGACAGGTCACGCACAGCTCGTTTAATCAACTGTCTGTACGTTTCACTCTCGTTTTCTCACTTATTTGTGTGTGTTGTGGTTGCCTTTCACCAAATTCGGGCGGAACACGGGACTATTGGCACGAAAGATGCTCACAAACTTGACACCAAGACCCAGGTTCAGTATACAGGAACACGGTGCACTTACAGTCCATTTATTGCACAAATACACACTCAATGACACAATTGAAAGACATAATGAAAGAAATAAGACGTAGAAACGCCCAAAGTTGCCGGCTTTACAGCCACTGTAGTTCAGCGGTAGAACACATCCTCTCTGAGGGTGAGACCTGGGTTCGAATCCCAGCGGTGGCAGGCTATCTGTGCAGCAATGGGCAAAACACTGAACATTCTCGTCCAAACAGTCCGCACGCTCACTAGTTAGGCACGCATTAGCATTGTCGGGTCAAGAAGTGCGAGGGTTCGGCAGATGTCTACCACAGTGAGCCCCATTAACAGCAGGCACGGCCCTTTTGTGCATGAAAATGTTCAATTAAGAGACTGTACAGTGCATTTATGAGAACTTTATGGTATTTGCACGTTACGGTAATACCTGTGGCCTCATATGGCATGCCAGAGGCATTCATAGTCCATTCTTTGAAGAAAATGACAACAAAACACAGTAAAAATGGCACATATTTTATTCTGCACATAACATTTATTAGGATTTTACGGTACTTTGACACATTACGGTAATTCTTCAATCTTCAAGTTTGGTATCATTCCGACCGGCATCTCAGCCCGATTAATTAAACGGACAGCATTTGCGAAAATGAGCACTGCTTCAGAAGACAGTGAATTTTTATAACTAATAATGGTAACACAACAAAATAATGCCTCATTGGTGAACGTACCGAGTAGTTTAAGAGAAATTTACAATTTTCTGCCCGTAACTGCACAAATAGCTTGCCACTGCTGGGAATCGAACCCAGGTCACACCCTACAAGAGGTTGCATTCTACCACTGAACTACAATGGCTGTTGAGCAGGCAGTTTCGGGCATTTCTTCAAGTAAAGTCATCCAATAAATTCACCAGTAAAGCATTACCAACAGGCATTAAGAGACACTGACTAACACAACCACCCGTCAGCCACGGACAAGGCGGTTCAAAGGGAAAGGGTTAGGCAAAGGGTTAGGTTTGGTTACCTGTCAGACGGACAGTTAAATCACAATAGCAAGATGAAAGAGGTGAGGGCCCGTCAGGGCCCTCACCTCTTTCATCGGGCGGCACGGTCCAGGCAAACCACAGGAAACACGGACTAACACAACCACCCGTCAGCCACCAGAAAAAGACTTCTTCCCATCAGCTTTTACAAGGACTTTGGACCTTCATTCTTTGCCAAAGATGCACTTGTGTCAAAGAAGGTAGCCTTAGAAGATTTTTTTTAACAATTTTGATAGTGTAATTTTGAAAAATGTGTGCCAAAGAGAAAGATATGCGAAAGAATGAAACTTGAGATTACAAAATAGAATTAATGCTGATTTTTGAAGGAATTATGAATTTTAAAGGGAATAAAAGCTCTAATTAACTGTTAGAATGTTGGAAAGCTCTAATTAACTGTTAGAATGTTGGAAAAATTGGAAAAAATAGATTACAAGCCAATACAAATAGAAATGGAAGAAATTCAAGTAAAATTCGAGTAAAATTCAAGTTAAATGCCAAAAAATAGAAAGAAAAAAAAATTATGTCAATTCCGGGGTGAGCACTGTCATAGTTGGGGGTAACACTGTCATAGTTGGGGGTAACACTGTCACAATTGGGATTTTACACTGTCACTATCAGTGAAGACATTGTCACTATCAATGCACTCAACAATTATTTGTCACTGTCATGGTGGTCGGGTGATGATGAAGAAGAGAGTTCTGCCTGCTGCTGCTGCTGCTGCTGCTGTTCTTGCCGACGCTGCTTCTTGGCCAGCCGCTGTATCACCTGCGAGGACCGCCACTCCTCCGGGGTCACCAGGGCCGTCTTGGCGCAGTACCAGCTGCCGTAGTACTGGGTGTGAGAGGGGGCATTCCGCAGCTCGCCGCACTTGCGGCAGGTGTACGTCCGCTGGGCCCTCTGCCTGGTGTACTCCTTCACGTACTGGCCCTCCAGCTTCTTCTTGAAGATCTGGTTGTGGTACCACTGGGTAGACCTGGCAATGGAAGGCAAGGAATCCGCAGTGGCGGCGAAGGGCACGGGCGTGGGAAGTGGCTGCCTGTCGTACAGGGAGTCCGGGTTTGGCGGCGTCTCGCGAGCTGCGGTGGGCGGCTTGGGCATCAGGACCCGCTTGCGCACCGTGGCGGCTCCGAGCAGGCTGCGCCGGACGGAGAAGCTGTGTTCCTGGCCAGGTGGGATCGGGGCCAACTCGCCCACAGGTACGCGCTGCGTGGGAGCAGGAAAGTTGCCGGTGGAGGCTGCCATGGGAGGCTCTCTCAGAGTGAAGCCCTGTCCCAAGATGGCTAACTCCTGGGCCTGAAAGCAGAGAAACACAGGGTTGTGCACAGGGGTAAAAAAAGAGACTGCAACAGACACAATACAATGCAATACAATACAATACAATACAATTAACGGTGCACCCAGCTCTCCTGCGCTTCCAACTAATGCTTACACACCTTGACACGGTCATTATACCACTTGGTTAAAGTTGCATTGTTTATGTTAAACAGCTGCAGACCGGTCTCGGCCACCACGCGGGGCTGCTCCACCACGAGGCGCCTGATGTTGCGGTAGGCCCTGGTTATCAAAGACCAACGCTCGATCCTCTGGCCGGCCCTCTTCTCGGGAGACGGATGGGACCCGCAGAGCTTGATCACCAGACTGGCCATGATGCGGTTGGCGTCCGGTCTCTGGGCGGGACCCTCACTGTCTCCACGCATGGTCCTGTAAACGTGACAGATCTCTAGTGAACACCAGGCTGGGCTTACTCCGCATGGAAAAAGGCCAACATTAGGATAACAGACACTGACCGGTTCACAGCATCAACACCGGGGACAACGCTCTGGGCGCCCTTCTTCTTGTAGGTGGCAGTGGACACCTTCGTGATCCGGGTCCGGTGGCGGGCTCTCGGAGTGGTAGGCTGCTTGTCGAAGTCTGTGAGCATGCCCCACAGACGGATGATGTGGGCGGCCTGGTCGTCGGTCAGGGCAAGATCCTGATCCCTCAACGAGTGCAGGTAGTCCGCCAGCTGGTCTACCAGTCCGTACCCCGGCAAGTTGTCCGGACCGACGGCATCCTGAAAACGAGAGGAAGGAAGGACGGTCAGCAACGGGGTGAGACGCGGAGTTGGGCATCGGCGTTCGGACAGAGACGGACACTTACGGTGGGGTCACTCTGCCCGGGCTGCTGGTCTCCTGACGGTGGTTGCACTGGCACGGGTGCTGGGGGTGGCGGCGGGACGGGGACCTGGAGTGGCTGGGGCTGGGGTGGGGTCAGAATACGGGTGGGGGCCGGGGGTCTCCTGAAGGGTGCGGCTGCCGGGTCAGACCTCAGTTGCTCCTCGTCCACGGGGGGCTGAGTGGGGTCTTCCTCTTCCTGGAAGCCCTCATCCTCTGCCTCGTCGTCCATGGAGATGGCGCCCGGCTCTGGTTCGACCCTCGCAGACGCCGCATCCTCAGGGTCCAAGGTGACCGCCTGCAGCTCCATGTGATTCTGCCCGTACAGGTACTCTAGCCCGATCTTTTCGCCTGAAAAACGTGGGGGAGAGGTGAGATGCAGGTAAGAACACAGTACAGTGTGGTAAATACACAACCAGAGTATAAAGACATTATAAATACATATATACATACATACATACATACATACATACATACATACACACATATACAAAAACAACTGTCAAAACCGTGCTACCTACCAGTGTACGCCCTAGGAGGCCTGAAGTCAGGGATCAACTTACGGTCCAGAAGCGCGTAACTCAACCTGTTCACGGAGTGCTGCAACTGGCCGCTGTAGTTGCTTCCGCCTGTAGCCTCCTTCTCCCTGTCCTCGTTCCATCTCATCAGTCCGTCCAGCAGATAGGCCTGGAAGTGGGCGTCCGAGGCGGTCGTGCCCGGGATGAACTTGGCGAGGTGGTTGTGGAAGGACTCCAGGGACACGGAGCCACGAGCGCACCGGTACCTGCACAGGACGGTGCCGCCCTTCTTGGAGGTCCCCGTGACGGTGTAGAGGGAGATGCCTTCTGGGTCCTGGATACAGCCAATGTGCCTCTTCTGCCTGTCCCAGATGGCGGTCATCACCTCGTTGTCAAACAGGGCCACTCCGCTCGTGTCCCTGCCCTGGTCTCCCATGAACGCCTCCATCAGCTCCCCGATCAGGCGGGTGGTCTCCTCGACTCCGCGGGTACGACGCCGGCAGTACAGGGCCAGCTCGCGCTTGGTCAGCCAGTGGCAGATGTCCTCGCTGCTGGGCCGCTCCACCTGGCGCTGCATGAGCTCGGCGGTCTTCGCCTCCTTCAGCTTCTCCAGGTCCTCGCTGCTCCACTCGAAGATGGCCTTGGACAGCCGCGACATGAACAGAGGGTACAGAATGTGAGCATCTGTGGAGCAACCAGCAGAGAACCTGCGCATAAAGTGCCAGATGTCCAGACGTACCTTCATGAGCGGCCAGGCGTGGAACATCCTGTGTATCTCCGAGTCGCCGCAGCAGTCGCGGTCGACGTACAGGACCTGGGGCGGGTCTTCCGCGGCTCTGTCGTAGCGGTCCACTATCCCGTCCACCATGCTCGCAAGCCCGTAGCCCTCTCTGCTGGTCAGGACGCTCATCAGCACCTGGCCCTTCTCGTTCCCCACGTTGGAGGCCCACGAAGCCGTGCCGCGGCTCTGGCCAGCCAACTTCTTTGCGACCTGAAGTGGAAAAAAGACGGCAGTTTGATCAGTGCGAACCGGACGGTGGAAGCAACGGAGACAAATGCACACTCGAGATCAGATGTAACCAATTACCTTCTTGGTAGAATCCATCTTAAGGATCCTACCGAATGTTGAAGTGATCGCCGCCTTGATGTCGTCCACCCTACCCATTATGTCGTGGCAGTAGACGGTCTGGAGCCACGCGGCCTGGGGAACCGGAACTCGCCGTGGCGGATCGTGCACGGCCTGCCTGGCGACCACCTTGGAGTCAAAGACGGACTGGCAGTCTGCGAGGTAGTGCAGGGTCTTGGTCATCCACTCCTGGCTGTGCTCCTCCTCCAGCTTCCGGCGCAGCTGGTTGGCGCTGTTCCCCTGGCCCCTGGTCCGCAGAAGGGTGACCACGGTGACGTCGCACGCGTACCTGAAAAAGACATTAGCTCGTGTACAACCGGGCGCACGGTGCAAGTAGTGCGTTCGAGTTCTAACCGCGTTACTGTACCGTGTACTTACTTGTATGTGAGCACCGCGGAGAACAGGTTACGGTGCGCGACGTCAAGCTGATTCAGCACAGACTGACTCCAACCCAGGTAACGCTTGTTGCAAGACTTACATTGCAGCTCCTCAGTTACCGCGTAGTAGAAGCCAGTCAGGTTCAGCACCTCCCTCACCACATCGTGCGGACCCGCGGCCACCAGCTCCCTCCGGCACACGACACAGCTCACCTTGACGGCCCACAGGCGACGGGGCATCCACACCAGCAGGGGGTGGGCAAAGTACCTGTCTACACCTGGAATGCCGTGCGGGTTGAGGCTCGCCTGGGGGGGGTAGTACCACAGCTGAGTTGGCCTGACCTCCAACCGGCCCTGCGCGTTGTGGCGCACAAGGGCCTTGGACACCCAGCTGTGGTCGACGGGCGGCAGGTTCGACTTCCACCCTCTGGGAAGAGGATGGGGATCTGAAATGCAACAGTCTTGTCAATGAGTACCGGCTTTTTTAAGTGAACATTTCAATTTCACAAGTTTAACTTTATTTCTATTGAAAATTACAATATATTATCAAGTTTTATTTAATAAAATGCCTTATCTAAAGTCTAATCTATGACCACAATAACAAAAGCCCCAGCCACACAACAGATAAAAGTATAGTTAGAAGCAGCAAACAACACATAGAACGCATTGTTACACTTGTGTATGTATATTATATACATGTATATATTGGTGAGGTTAAGTAAGATGAGGTTAGGTGAGGTACTATGAGGTAAAGTGAATTGCTATGACAACACATGCTAGCTAAGATAGATTACGAATAGGCGCTGTTAACACTAGTTGCTAAGCACATTTAAGTCCACACCCAAGACTTACCGATACGCCGCGGACACATCTGAATGAAAATGCATGCCAAACATTAGTACATATTGCGGCGGCAAACAAGTATACAAAGTCTCCAATGAAATAGACAATCGAGGACTGTGAGCACTAATATATCTTTCAAACACGACTTACCGGCTGGCTGCAGTTTACCACCAAGTTTGACCTCCTGTCTGAGCTCTGCCAGGGATGGCCGGGCTTCCGAAGTCCCAGCTGCGGCCTCGGTCTGGGGAGCTGGCTTCGGCTGACTGGCCGGCACCGCGGTCTGGCTGGACTCGAAGGTCTTGACTTCCTGCAGCAGCTCTTGGTCACCCATCTCTTCCGTCGGTGGCTTGGACACTGCAAGAGAGCGCGTTAATGTAGAAGTGCACAAGCACAAGACATTTATTTATTTATTTATTTACATTGTCATGTCCACGAATAACTAAGTACCTGTAGCTGTAGCTGAGACTTTGGGGACGGGCAGCTTGGTGTGCTGCGCGGTCTTCTGGAGGCGGCGTGCCACCTCGGCTGTAGGGAGTGTAGACTTCAGTAGCGCGGCGGCCGTCTTCCTCTTCCTTTCGGCCTCCAGCGCCATGTTCCTGAAGTCAATGGACTTCCGCTTCTGCGCCAAGGCGGCCCGGCCGTCCGGGAAGCTCTGCATGTAGGTCTGCAAGAGAGAGGTGAGAGCGGGATGTACATTTGCGTGAGAGCACGGCGCGAGACAAGAGACGGATACAGCGAGTGGTGCTTACCTTGAGCTCGTGCTTATTTTTGTTAAGTGGCGTGTCACCTGTGTTGCCTCCTTCGTCCTCCATCTTGCAGATGAGGAAGGTCGCATAGCCAACGTCGTTTTCCAGCAGCCAGTGGAAGGTCTGACCCCGATACTTACCGAGCTGCAGCTCATAGAGGCCTCGCAGCGTGAACCTGTCGGGGTCCTGTATGCCCTGCTCCCTGGCCGCTCGCTGGGCGTTGGCGTGGACGTTGTCCTGCGGCAGTGCATGCGTCCAGCCCTTGTGGACGTTCCGCCGGGCTACCTCTTCGGCCTCCTCTGTCGCCTTGAAGACGCAGTAGCCGGTGGACAGCTTCCTCACATTGGGGATCTTGTTCATGGTGCACTGTGAAAAAAAAAAGTGGAATGCACACACTGGGCGAGACTGGTGGCAAAGGGGGTGTTTGTACATATTGCGGGGACAATAAAGAGCAGAACTGAGTATGAAAGTGAGGTGAATCGAGTGATAAACAATGAGTTTTGAAGGAAAAATGAGTTGACATTTGTTGCGAAAATGGGTGGGTGGGGAAAAGTGTTTGAAGTGCGAATTTCTGGTTAATTACGAAAGATGTGAGAAAGGGGTGTTGAGCGAGGGAAGGGCCGACATATCTGAGTCGAAAACAAGCGCCTTTGGCCCGTGTCATTGAGTAATATGGAAGATATAGGCGAAAATAGTGATGTTGTCGTTCGTCTGCTAGTTGACAATAGCGAATGTAGGTCAAGTTACGGAATGGCGAATTAAAGGCATGTCATGCCCTTTTTTGGCAACATTTAAGTAGAATACAATAATTAATAATGAATGCAAGAAGATCTTACGCGAAGACAAGTCCCTGAAAGGTATTAGATGCAGGAATAGGTGAGCAAAAATCCAAGATGGCCGCTTCCATGTTAGTTCCAAGTTGTTTAATGACGTCAGTGAGACACGTGATGAATGGTTCCATGTTGATTGGTCGAAACATGGAACAACTTGGAATGGAATATGGAACGGGCAGCCAATGAAGATGGAGAGATTGTTCCATGTTTGGGGAGAAGAACCGCCTGTCCCCTGCGCAAAGGAGGGCACGCAATCTTCTCCCCAGGCGTTCCATGTTTCAAAAACGCAAATAAGGGGCCATAGCCGGCCCGCCCCGGGGCCACCGGGGCTCGCCCCGGCCGTTCCCCGTTCGGCCCGGTGGACGTTTTCGGACGGCGCCAGAGCCGTTTCGACTAGATAATCGGGGCCCTGGGAATGGACAGTTAAAACCAGCAAATTCACTACATATCAGCACATAGGGTCGCAATAACGCGTACAAAATTGTCAAATGTGGGCGGATTTTGGCGATATTTCGGGATTTAGTACAGCTTAGACAGACCTTTCGGACGGTACCGTCGGTTTAAGCGATTCCATTCAAGAAAATGGAAATTCAAAAAAAAAATTGGGCCATTTTGAGCACTTTTGACAGGTCACGCACAGCTCGTTTAATCAACTGTCTGTACGTTTCACTCTCGTTTTCTCACTTATTTGTGTGTGTTGTGGTTGCCTTTCACCAAATTCGGGCGGAACACGGGACTATTGGCACGAAAGATGCTCACAAACTTGACACCAAGACCCAGGTTCAGTATACAGGAACACGGTGCACTTACAGTCCATTTATTGCACAAATACACACTCAATGACACAATTGAAAGACATAATGAAAGAAATAAGACGTAGAAACGCCCAAAGTTGCCGGCTTTACAGCCACTGTAGTTCAGCGGTAGAACACATCCTCTCTGAGGGTGAGACCTGGGTTCGAATCCCAGCGGTGGCAGGCTATCTGTGCAGCAATGGGCAAAACACTGAACATTCTCGTCCAAACAGTCCGCACGCTCACTAGTTAGGCACGCATTAGCATTGTCGGGTCAAGAAGTGCGAGGGTTCGGCAGATGTCTACCACAGTGAGCCCCATTAACAGCAGGCACGGCCCTTTTGTGCATGAAAATGTTCAATTAAGAGACTGTACAGTGCATTTATGAGAACTTTATGGTATTTGCACGTTACGGTAATACCTGTGGCCTCATATGGCATGCCAGAGGCATTCATAGTCCATTCTTTGAAGAAAATGACAACAAAACACAGTAAAAATGGCACATATTTTATTCTGCACATAACATTTATTAGGATTTTACGGTACTTTGACACATTACGGTAATTCTTCAATCTTCAAGTTTGGTATCATTCCGACCGGCATCTCAGCCCGATTAATTAAACGGACAGCATTTGCGAAAATGAGCACTGCTTCAGAAGACAGTGAATTTTTATAACTAATAATGGTAACACAACAAAATAATGCCTCATTGGTGAACGTACCGAGTAGTTTAAGAGAAATTTACAATTTTCTGCCCGTAACTGCACAAATAGCTTGCCACTGCTGGGAATCGAACCCAGGTCACACCCTACAAGAGGTTGCATTCTACCACTGAACTACAATGGCTGTTGAGCAGGCAGTTTCGGGCATTTCTTCAAGTAAAGTCATCCAATAAATTCACCAGTAAAGCATTACCAACAGGCATTAAGAGACACTGACTAACACAACCACCCGTCAGCCACGGACAAGGCGGTTCAAAGGGAAAGGGTTAGGCAAAGGGTTAGGTTTGGTTACCTGTCAGACGGACAGTTAAATCACAATAGCAAGATGAAAGAGGTGAGGGCCCGTCAGGGCCCTCACCTCTTTCATCGGGCGGCACGGTCCAGGCAAACCACAGGAAACACGGACTAACACAACCACCCGTCAGCCACCAGAAAAAGACTTCTTCCCATCAGCTTTTACAAGGACTTTGGACCTTCATTCTTTGCCAAAGATGCACTTGTGTCAAAGAAGGTAGCCTTAGAAGATTTTTTTTAACAATTTTGATAGTGTAATTTTGAAAAATGTGTGCCAAAGAGAAAGATATGCGAAAGAATGAAACTTGAGATTACAAAATAGAATTAATGCTGATTTTTGAAGGAATTATGAATTTTAAAGGGAATAAAAGCTCTAATTAACTGTTAGAATGTTGGAAAGCTCTAATTAACTGTTAGAATGTTGGAAAAATTGGAAAAAATAGATTACAAGCCAATACAAATAGAAATGGAAGAAATTCAAGTAAAATTCGAGTAAAATTCAAGTTAAATGCCAAAAAATAGAAAGAAAAAAAAATTATGTCAATTCCGGGGTGAGCACTGTCATAGTTGGGGGTAACACTGTCATAGTTGGGGGTAACACTGTCACAATTGGGATTTTACACTGTCACTATCAGTGAAGACATTGTCACTATCAATGCACTCAACAATTATTTGTCACTGTCATGGTGGTCGGGTGATGATGAAGAAGAGAGTTCTGCCTGCTGCTGCTGCTGCTGCTGCTGTTCTTGCCGACGCTGCTTCTTGGCCAGCCGCTGTATCACCTGCGAGGACCGCCACTCCTCCGGGGTCACCAGGGCCGTCTTGGCGCAGTACCAGCTGCCGTAGTACTGGGTGTGAGAGGGGGCATTCCGCAGCTCGCCGCACTTGCGGCAGGTGTACGTCCGCTGGGCCCTCTGCCTGGTGTACTCCTTCACGTACTGGCCCTCCAGCTTCTTCTTGAAGATCTGGTTGTGGTACCACTGGGTAGACCTGGCAATGGAAGGCAAGGAATCCGCAGTGGCGGCGAAGGGCACGGGCGTGGGAAGTGGCTGCCTGTCGTACAGGGAGTCCGGGTTTGGCGGCGTCTCGCGAGCTGCGGTGGGCGGCTTGGGCATCAGGACCCGCTTGCGCACCGTGGCGGCTCCGAGCAGGCTGCGCCGGACGGAGAAGCTGTGTTCCTGGCCAGGTGGGATCGGGGCCAACTCGCCCACAGGTACGCGCTGCGTGGGAGCAGGAAAGTTGCCGGTGGAGGCTGCCATGGGAGGCTCTCTCAGAGTGAAGCCCTGTCCCAAGATGGCTAACTCCTGGGCCTGAAAGCAGAGAAACACAGGGTTGTGCACAGGGGTAAAAAAAGAGACTGCAACAGACACAATACAATGCAATACAATACAATACAATACAATTAACGGTGCACCCAGCTCTCCTGCGCTTCCAACTAATGCTTACACACCTTGACACGGTCATTATACCACTTGGTTAAAGTTGCATTGTTTATGTTAAACAGCTGCAGACCGGTCTCGGCCACCACGCGGGGCTGCTCCACCACGAGGCGCCTGATGTTGCGGTAGGCCCTGGTTATCAAAGACCAACGCTCGATCCTCTGGCCGGCCCTCTTCTCGGGAGACGGATGGGACCCGCAGAGCTTGATCACCAGACTGGCCATGATGCGGTTGGCGTCCGGTCTCTGGGCGGGACCCTCACTGTCTCCACGCATGGTCCTGTAAACGTGACAGATCTCTAGTGAACACCAGGCTGGGCTTACTCCGCATGGAAAAAGGCCAACATTAGGATAACAGACACTGACCGGTTCACAGCATCAACACCGGGGACAACGCTCTGGGCGCCCTTCTTCTTGTAGGTGGCAGTGGACACCTTCGTGATCCGGGTCCGGTGGCGGGCTCTCGGAGTGGTAGGCTGCTTGTCGAAGTCTGTGAGCATGCCCCACAGACGGATGATGTGGGCGGCCTGGTCGTCGGTCAGGGCAAGATCCTGATCCCTCAACGAGTGCAGGTAGTCCGCCAGCTGGTCTACCAGTCCGTACCCCGGCAAGTTGTCCGGACCGACGGCATCCTGAAAACGAGAGGAAGGAAGGACGGTCAGCAACGGGGTGAGACGCGGAGTTGGGCATCGGCGTTCGGACAGAGACGGACACTTACGGTGGGGTCACTCTGCCCGGGCTGCTGGTCTCCTGACGGTGGTTGCACTGGCACGGGTGCTGGGGGTGGCGGCGGGACGGGGACCTGGAGTGGCTGGGGCTGGGGTGGGGTCAGAATACGGGTGGGGGCCGGGGGTCTCCTGAAGGGTGCGGCTGCCGGGTCAGACCTCAGTTGCTCCTCGTCCACGGGGGGCTGAGTGGGGTCTTCCTCTTCCTGGAAGCCCTCATCCTCTGCCTCGTCGTCCATGGAGATGGCGCCCGGCTCTGGTTCGACCCTCGCAGACGCCGCATCCTCAGGGTCCAAGGTGACCGCCTGCAGCTCCATGTGATTCTGCCCGTACAGGTACTCTAGCCCGATCTTTTCGCCTGAAAAACGTGGGGGAGAGGTGAGATGCAGGTAAGAACACAGTACAGTGTGGTAAATACACAACCAGAGTATAAAGACATTATAAATACATATATACATACATACATACATACATACATACATACATACACACATATACAAAAACAACTGTCAAAACCGTGCTACCTACCAGTGTACGCCCTAGGAGGCCTGAAGTCAGGGATCAACTTACGGTCCAGAAGCGCGTAACTCAACCTGTTCACGGAGTGCTGCAACTGGCCGCTGTAGTTGCTTCCGCCTGTAGCCTCCTTCTCCCTGTCCTCGTTCCATCTCATCAGTCCGTCCAGCAGATAGGCCTGGAAGTGGGCGTCCGAGGCGGTCGTGCCCGGGATGAACTTGGCGAGGTGGTTGTGGAAGGACTCCAGGGACACGGAGCCACGAGCGCACCGGTACCTGCACAGGACGGTGCCGCCCTTCTTGGAGGTCCCCGTGACGGTGTAGAGGGAGATGCCTTCTGGGTCCTGGATACAGCCAATGTGCCTCTTCTGCCTGTCCCAGATGGCGGTCATCACCTCGTTGTCAAACAGGGCCACTCCGCTCGTGTCCCTGCCCTGGTCTCCCATGAACGCCTCCATCAGCTCCCCGATCAGGCGGGTGGTCTCCTCGACTCCGCGGGTACGACGCCGGCAGTACAGGGCCAGCTCGCGCTTGGTCAGCCAGTGGCAGATGTCCTCGCTGCTGGGCCGCTCCACCTGGCGCTGCATGAGCTCGGCGGTCTTCGCCTCCTTCAGCTTCTCCAGGTCCTCGCTGCTCCACTCGAAGATGGCCTTGGACAGCCGCGACATGAACAGAGGGTACAGAATGTGAGCATCTGTGGAGCAACCAGCAGAGAACCTGCGCATAAAGTGCCAGATGTCCAGACGTACCTTCATGAGCGGCCAGGCGTGGAACATCCTGTGTATCTCCGAGTCGCCGCAGCAGTCGCGGTCGACGTACAGGACCTGGGGCGGGTCTTCCGCGGCTCTGTCGTAGCGGTCCACTATCCCGTCCACCATGCTCGCAAGCCCGTAGCCCTCTCTGCTGGTCAGGACGCTCATCAGCACCTGGCCCTTCTCGTTCCCCACGTTGGAGGCCCACGAAGCCGTGCCGCGGCTCTGGCCAGCCAACTTCTTTGCGACCTGAAGTGGAAAAAAGACGGCAGTTTGATCAGTGCGAACCGGACGGTGGAAGCAACGGAGACAAATGCACACTCGAGATCAGATGTAACCAATTACCTTCTTGGTAGAATCCATCTTAAGGATCCTACCGAATGTTGAAGTGATCGCCGCCTTGATGTCGTCCACCCTACCCATTATGTCGTGGCAGTAGACGGTCTGGAGCCACGCGGCCTGGGGAACCGGAACTCGCCGTGGCGGATCGTGCACGGCCTGCCTGGCGACCACCTTGGAGTCAAAGACGGACTGGCAGTCTGCGAGGTAGTGCAGGGTCTTGGTCATCCACTCCTGGCTGTGCTCCTCCTCCAGCTTCCGGCGCAGCTGGTTGGCGCTGTTCCCCTGGCCCCTGGTCCGCAGAAGGGTGACCACGGTGACGTCGCACGCGTACCTGAAAAAGACATTAGCTCGTGTACAACCGGGCGCACGGTGCAAGTAGTGCGTTCGAGTTCTAACCGCGTTACTGTACCGTGTACTTACTTGTATGTGAGCACCGCGGAGAACAGGTTACGGTGCGCGACGTCAAGCTGATTCAGCACAGACTGACTCCAACCCAGGTAACGCTTGTTGCAAGACTTACATTGCAGCTCCTCAGTTACCGCGTAGTAGAAGCCAGTCAGGTTCAGCACCTCCCTCACCACATCGTGCGGACCCGCGGCCACCAGCTCCCTCCGGCACACGACACAGCTCACCTTGACGGCCCACAGGCGACGGGGCATCCACACCAGCAGGGGGTGGGCAAAGTACCTGTCTACACCTGGAATGCCGTGCGGGTTGAGGCTCGCCTGGGGGGGGTAGTACCACAGCTGAGTTGGCCTGACCTCCAACCGGCCCTGCGCGTTGTGGCGCACAAGGGCCTTGGACACCCAGCTGTGGTCGACGGGCGGCAGGTTCGACTTCCACCCTCTGGGAAGAGGATGGGGATCTGAAATGCAACAGTCTTGTCAATGAGTACCGGCTTTTTTAAGTGAACATTTCAATTTCACAAGTTTAACTTTATTTCTATTGAAAATTACAATATATTATCAAGTTTTATTTAATAAAATGCCTTATCTAAAGTCTAATCTATGACCACAATAACAAAAGCCCCAGCCACACAACAGATAAAAGTATAGTTAGAAGCAGCAAACAACACATAGAACGCATTGTTACACTTGTGTATGTATATTATATACATGTATATATTGGTGAGGTTAAGTAAGATGAGGTTAGGTGAGGTACTATGAGGTAAAGTGAATTGCTATGACAACACATGCTAGCTAAGATAGATTACGAATAGGCGCTGTTAACACTAGTTGCTAAGCACATTTAAGTCCACACCCAAGACTTACCGATACGCCGCGGACACATCTGAATGAAAATGCATGCCAAACATTAGTACATATTGCGGCGGCAAACAAGTATACAAAGTCTCCAATGAAATAGACAATCGAGGACTGTGAGCACTAATATATCTTTCAAACACGACTTACCGGCTGGCTGCAGTTTACCACCAAGTTTGACCTCCTGTCTGAGCTCTGCCAGGGATGGCCGGGCTTCCGAAGTCCCAGCTGCGGCCTCGGTCTGGGGAGCTGGCTTCGGCTGACTGGCCGGCACCGCGGTCTGGCTGGACTCGAAGGTCTTGACTTCCTGCAGCAGCTCTTGGTCACCCATCTCTTCCGTCGGTGGCTTGGACACTGCAAGAGAGCGCGTTAATGTAGAAGTGCACAAGCACAAGACATTTATTTATTTATTTATTTACATTGTCATGTCCACGAATAACTAAGTACCTGTAGCTGTAGCTGAGACTTTGGGGACGGGCAGCTTGGTGTGCTGCGCGGTCTTCTGGAGGCGGCGTGCCACCTCGGCTGTAGGGAGTGTAGACTTCAGTAGCGCGGCGGCCGTCTTCCTCTTCCTTTCGGCCTCCAGCGCCATGTTCCTGAAGTCAATGGACTTCCGCTTCTGCGCCAAGGCGGCCCGGCCGTCCGGGAAGCTCTGCATGTAGGTCTGCAAGAGAGAGGTGAGAGCGGGATGTACATTTGCGTGAGAGCACGGCGCGAGACAAGAGACGGATACAGCGAGTGGTGCTTACCTTGAGCTCGTGCTTATTTTTGTTAAGTGGCGTGTCACCTGTGTTGCCTCCTTCGTCCTCCATCTTGCAGATGAGGAAGGTCGCATAGCCAACGTCGTTTTCCAGCAGCCAGTGGAAGGTCTGACCCCGATACTTACCGAGCTGCAGCTCATAGAGGCCTCGCAGCGTGAACCTGTCGGGGTCCTGTATGCCCTGCTCCCTGGCCGCTCGCTGGGCGTTGGCGTGGACGTTGTCCTGCGGCAGTGCATGCGTCCAGCCCTTGTGGACGTTCCGCCGGGCTACCTCTTCGGCCTCCTCTGTCGCCTTGAAGACGCAGTAGCCGGTGGACAGCTTCCTCACATTGGGGATCTTGTTCATGGTGCACTGTGAAAAAAAAAAGTGGAATGCACACACTGGGCGAGACTGGTGGCAAAGGGGGTGTTTGTACATATTGCGGGGACAATAAAGAGCAGAACTGAGTATGAAAGTGAGGTGAATCGAGTGATAAACAATGAGTTTTGAAGGAAAAATGAGTTGACATTTGTTGCGAAA